>NW_026614296.1:0-115559 GCF_026230105.1 Diorhabda sublineata | reverse complement strand
TCATTTTTCATATATTTGAGTGAGTTTGCATCTAACTTTGTCAGATATCATCGAATAACATCCATTGAAGCCCATTGAGGTCAACTGTCACTTTGTAATAATTGAAAATTTTCAAAGTCTATCTCCTAATTTGAAGTCGCATTTCAACATTTCTCATATATTCGAGTGAGTTTGCATCTAACTTTGTCAGATATCATCGAATAACATCCATTGAAGCCCATTGAGGTCAACTGTCACTTTGTAATAATTGAAAATTTTCAAAGTCTATCTTCCTAATTTGAAGTCGAATTTCAACATTTCTCATATATTTGAGTGAGTTTGCATCTAACTTTGTCAGATATCGTCGATTAACATCATTGAACCCATTGAGGTCAATGCTCACTTTGTAATAATTGAAAATTTTCAAAGTCTATCTCCTCATTTGAAGTCGAATTTCAACATTTCTCATATATTTGAATGAGTTCGCATCTAACTTTGTCAGATATCGTCGATTTACATTCATTGAAGCCCATTGAAGTCGATTCTCACTTTGTGTTGATTGAAAATTTTCAAAGTCTATCTTCCTCATTTGAAGTCGAATTTCAACATTTCTCATATATTTAAATGAGTTCGCATCTAACTTCATCAGATATCGTCGATTAACATCCATTGAAGCCCATTGAAGTCGATTGTCACTTTGTGTTGATTGAAAATTTTCAAAGTCTATCTTCCTCATTTGAAGTCGATTTTCAACATTTATTATATATTTGAATGAGTTTGTATCTGACAAAGTCAGATATCGTCGATTTACATTCATTGAAGCCCATTGGAGTCGATTCTCACTTTGTGTTGATAGAAAATTTTCAAAGTCTATCTTTCTCATTTGGAGTCGAATTTCAACATTTCTCATATATTTAAATGAGTTCGCATCTAACTTTATCAGATATCGTCGATTAACATCCATTGAAGCCCATTGAAGTCGATTATTACTTTGTGTTGCTTGGCAATTTTCAAAGTCTATCTTCCTCATTTGAAGTCGAATTTCAACATTTCTTATATATTTGAATGAGTTTGTATCTGACTTTGTCAGATATCGTCGATTTAAATTCATTGAAGCCCATTGAAGTCGATTCTCACTTTGTGTTGATTGAAAATTTTCAAAGTATATATATCTTCCTCATTTGAAGTCGAATTTCAACATTTCTCATATATTTGAATGAGTTTGCATCTAACTTTGTCAGATATCGTCGATTTACATTCATTGAAGCCCATTGAAGCCGATTCTCACTTTGTGTTGATTGAAAATTGTCAAAGTCTATCTTCCTCATTTGAAGTCGAATTTCAACATTTCTCATATATTTGAATGAGTTCGCATCTAACTTTGTCAGATATCGTCGATTTACATTCATTGAAGCCCATTGAAGTCGATTCTCACTTTGTGTTGATTGAAAATTTTCAAAGTCTATCTTCCTCATTTGAAGTCGAATTTCAACATTTCTCATATATTTAAATGAGATCGCATCTAACTTCATCAGATATCGTCGATTAACATCCATAGAAGCCCATTGAAGTCGATTCTCACTTTGTGTTGATTGAAAATTTTCAAAGTCTATCTTCCCCATTAAAAGTCGAATTTCAACATTTATTATATATTTGAATGAGTTTGTATCTGACAAAGTCAGATATCGTCGATTTACATTCATTGAAGCCCATTGGAGTCGATTCTCACTTTGTGTTGATAGAAAATTTTCAAAGTCTATCTTTCTCATTTGGAGTCGAATTTCAACATTTCTCATATATTTGAATGAGTTCGCATCTAACTTCATCAGATATCGTCGATTAACATCCATTGAAGCCCATTGGAGTCGATTATCACTTTGTGTTGATTGGAAATTTTCAAAGTCTATCTTCCTCATTTGAAGTCGAATTTCAACATTTCTTATATATTTGAGTGAGTTCGCATCTGACTTTGTCAGATATCGTCGATTAACATCCATTGAAGCCCATTGAAGTCGTTTGCCCTTTTGGGTTGATTGAAAATTTTCAAAGTCTATCTTCCTCAGTTGAAGTCGAATTTCAACATTTCTTATATATTTGAATGAGTTTGTATCTGACTCTGTCAGATATCGTCGATTTACATTCATTGAAGCCCATTGAGGTCGATTGTCACATTGTAATTATTGTAAATTTTCAAAGTCTATCTTCCCCATTTGGAGTCGAATTTCAACATTTCTTATATATTTGAATGAGTTTGTATCTGACTTTGTCAGATATCGTCGATTTACATTCATTGAAGCCCATTGAAGTCGATTCTCACTTTGTGTTGAATGAAAATTTTCAAAGTCTATCTTCCTCATTTGAAGTCGAATTTCAACATTTCTCATATATTTAAATGAGTTCGCATCTAACTTCATCAAATATCGTCGATTAACATCCATTGAAGCCCATTGAAGTCGATTGTCACTTTGTGTTGATTGAAAATTGTCAAAGTCTATCTTCCTCATTTGAAGTCGATTTCCAACATTTCTCATATATTTGAATGAGTTTGTATCTGACTTTGTCAGATATCGTCGATTTACATTCATTGAAGCCCATTGAGGTCGATTGTCACATTGTGTTTATTGAAAATTTTCAAAGTCTATCTTCCCCATTTGAAGTCGAATTTCAACATTTCTTATATATTTGAATGAGTTTGTATCTGACTTTGTCAGATATCGTCGATTTACATTCATTGAAGCCCATTGCAGTCGATTCTCACTTTGTGTTGATTGAAAATTTTCAAAGTCTATCTTTCTCATTTGAAGTCGAATTTCAACATTTCTCATATATTTGAATGAGTTTGTATCTGACTCTGTCAGATATCGTCGATTTACATTCATTGAAGCCCATTGAGGTCGATTGTCACATTGTGTTTATTGAAAATTTTCAAAGTCTATCTTCCTCATTTGAAGTCGAATTTCAACATTTCTTATATATTTGAATGAGTTTGTATCTGACTCTGTCAGATATCGTCGATTTACATTCATTGAAGCCCATTGAGGTCGATTGTCAATTTGTGTTTATTGAAAATTTTCAAAGTCTATCTTTCCCATTTGAAGTCGAATTTCAACATTTCTCATATATTTAAATGAGTTCGCATCTAACTTTATCAGATATCGTCGATTAACATCCATTGAAGCCCATTGAAGTCGATTCTCACTTTGTGTTGATTGAAAATTTTCAAAGTCTATCTTCCTCATTTGAAGTCGAATTTCAACATTTCTTATATATTTGAGTGAGTTCGCATCTGACTTTGTCAGATATCGTCGATTAACATCCATTGAAGCCCATTGAAGTCGATTGCCCTTTTGGGTTGATTGAAAATTTTCAAAGTCTATCTTCCTCATTTGAAGTCGATTTTCAACATTTCTTATATATTTGAATGATTTTGTATCTGACTTTGTCAGATATCGTCGATTTACATTCATTGAAGCCCATCAAAGTCGATTCTCACTTTGTGTTGATTGAAAATTTTCAAAGTCTATCTTCCTCATTTGAAGTCGATTTTCAACATTTCTTATATATTTGAATGATTTTGTATCTGACTTTGTCAGATATCGTCGATTTACATTCATTGAAGCCCATTGAAGTTGATTCTCACTTTGTGTTGATTGAAAAATTTCAAAGTCTATCTTCCTCATTTGAAGTCGAATTTCAACATTTCTCATATATTTAAATGAGTTCGCATCTAACTTTATCAGATATCGTCGATTAACATCCATTGAAGCCCATTGAAGTCGATTCTCACTTTGTGTTGATTGAAAATTTTCAAAGTCTATCTTCCCCATTTGAGGTCGAATTTCAACATTTTTTATATATTTGAATGAGTTTGTATCTGACTTTGTCAGATATCGTCGATTTACATCAATTGAAGCCCATTGAAGTCGATTGTCACTTTGTGTTGATTGAAAATTTTCAAAGTCTATCTTCCTCATTTGAAGTCGATTTTCAACATTTCTTATATATTTGAATGATTTTGTATCTGACTTTGTCAGATATCGTCGATTTACATCAATTGAAGCCCATTGAAGTCGATTGTCACTTTGTGTTGATTTAAAATTTTCAAATTCTATCTTCCTCATTTGAAGTCGATTTTCAACATTTCTTATATATTTGAATGATTTTGTATCTGACTTTGTCAGATATCGTCGATTTACATTCATTGAAGCCCATTGAAGTCGATTATCACTTTGTGTTGATTGAAAATTTTCAAATTCTATCTTACTCATTTGAAGTCGAATTTCAACATTTCTCATATATTTAAATGAGTTCGCATCTAACTTTATCAGATATCGTCGATTAACATCCATTGAAGCCCATTGAAGTCGATTGCCACTTTGGGTTGATTGAAAATTTTCAAAGTCTATCTTCCTCATTTGAAGTCGATTTTCAACATTTCTTATATATTTGAATGAGTTTGTATCTGACTTTGTCAGATATCGTCGATTTACATTCATTGAAGCCCATTGAAGTCGATTCTCACTTTGTGTTGATTGAAAATTTTCAAAGTATATATATCTTCCTCATTTGAAGTCGAATTTCAACATTTCTCATATATTTGAATGAGTTTGCATCTAACTTTGTCAGATATCGTCGATTTACATTCATTGAAGCCCATTGAAGCCGATTCTCACTTTGTGTTGATTGAAAATTGTCAAAGTCTATCTTCCTCATTTGAAGTCGAATTTCAACATTTCTCATATATTTGAATGAGTTCGCATCTAACTTTGTCAGATATCGTCGATTTACATTCATTGAAGCCCATTGAAGTCGATTCTCACTTTGTGTTGATTGAAAATTTTCAAAGTCTATCTTCCTCATTTGAAGTCGAATTTCAACATTTCTCATATATTTAAATGAGTTCGCATCTAACTTCATCAGATATCGTCGATTAACATCCATTGAAGCCCATTGAAGTCGATTGTCACTTTGTGTTGATTGAAAATTTTCAAAGTCTATCTTCCTCATTTGAAGTCGATTTTCAACATTTATTATATATTTGAATGAGTTTGTATCTGACAAAGTCAGATATCGTCGATTTACATTCATTGAAGCCCATTGGAGTCGATTCTCACTTTGTGTTGATAGAAAATTTTCAAAGTCTATCTTTCTCATTTGGAGTCGAATTTCAACATTTCTCATATATTTAAATGAGTTCGCATCTAACTTTATCAGATATCGTCGATTAACATCCATTGAAGCCCATTGAAGTCGATTATTACTTTGTGTTGCTTGGCAATTTTCAAAGTCTATC
Source organism: Diorhabda sublineata (assembly GCF_026230105.1). Classification (NCBI taxonomy): domain Eukaryota; kingdom Metazoa; phylum Arthropoda; class Insecta; order Coleoptera; family Chrysomelidae; genus Diorhabda; species Diorhabda sublineata. The sequence goes on along the minus strand of NW_026614296.1, from coordinate 110,287 downwards.
TTCCTCATTTGAAGTCGAATTTCAACATTTCTTATATATTTGAATGAGTTTGTATCTGACTTTGTCAGATATCGTCGATTTAAATTCATTGAAGCCCATTGAAGTCGATTCTCACTTTGTGTTGATTGAAAATTTTCAAAGTATATATATCTTCCTCATTTGAAGTCGAATTTCAACATTTCTCATATATTTAAATGAGTTCGCATCTAACTTTATCAGATATCGTCGATTAACATCCATTGAAGCCCATTGAAGTCGATTCTCACTTTGTGTTGATTGAAAATTTTCAAAGTCTATCTTCCTCATTTGAAGTCGAATTTCAACATTTCTTATATATTTGAGTGAGTTCGCATCTGACTTTGTCAGATATCGTCGATTAACATCCATTGAAGCCCATTGAAGTCGATTGCCCTTTTGGGTTGATTGAAAATTTTCAAAGTCTATCTTCCTCATTTGAAGTCGATTTTCAACATTTCTTATATATTTGAATGAGTTTGTATCTGACTTTGTCAGATATCGTCGATTTACATTCATTGAAGCCCATTGCAGTCGATTCTCACTTTGTGTTGATTGAAAATTTTCAAAGTCTATCTTTCTCATTTGAAGTCGAATTTCAACATTTCTCATATATTTGAATGAGTTTGTATCTGACTCTGTCAGATATCGTCGATTTACATTCATTGAAGCCCATTGAGGTCGATTGTCACATTGTGTTTATTGAAAATTTTCAAAGTCTATCTTCCCCATTTGAAGTCGAATTTCAACATTTCTTATATATTTGAGTGAGTTCGCATCTGACTTTGTCAGATATCGTCGATTTACATTCATTGAAGCCAATTGCAGTCGATTCTCACTTTGTGTTGATTGAAAATTTTCAAAGTCTATCTTCCTCATTCGAAGTCGAATTTCAACATTTCTCATATATTTGAATGAGCTTGCATCTCACTTTGTCAGATATCGTCGATTTACATTCATTGAAGCCCATTGAAGTCGATTCTCACTTTGTGTTGATTGAAAATTTTCAAAGTCTATCTTCCTCATTTGAAATCGAATTTCAACATTTCTCATATATTTGAATGAGTTTGTATCTGACTATGTCAGATATCGTCGATTTACATTCATTGAAGCCCATTGAAGTCGATTATCACTTTGTGTTGATTGAAAATTTTCAAATTCTATCTTACTCATTTGAAGTCGAATTTCAACATTTCTCATATATTTAAATGAGTTCGCATCTAACTTTATCAGATATCGTCGATTAACATCCATTGAAGCCCATTGAAGTCGATTGCCACTTTGTGTTGATTGAAAATTTTCAAAGTCTATCTTCCTCATTTGAAGTCGATTTTCAACATTTCTTATATATTTGAATGAGTTTGTATCTGACTTTGTCAGATATCGTCGATTTACATTCATTGAAGTCCATTGAAGTCGATTCTCACTTTGTGTTGATTGAAAATTTTCAAAGTATATATATCTTCCTCATTTGAAGTCGAATTTCAACATTTCTCATATATTTGAATGAGTTTGCATCTAACTTTGTCAGATATCGTCGATTTACATTCATTGAAGCCCATTGAAGCCGATTCTCACTTTGTGTTGATTGAAAATTGTCAAAGTCTATCTTCCTCATTTGAAGTCGAATTTCAACATTTCTCATATATTTGAATGAGTTCGCATCTAACTTTGTCAGATATCGTCGATTTACATTCATTGAAGCCCATTGAAGTCGATTCTCACTTTGTGTTGATTGAAAATTTTCAAAGTCTATCTTCCTCATTTGAAGTCGAATTTCAACATTTCTCATATATTTAAATGAGTTCGCATCTAACTTCATCAGATATCGTCGATTAACATCCATTGAAGCCCATTGAAGTCGATTGTCACTTTGTGTTGATTGAAAATTTTCAAAGTCTATCTTCCTCATTTGAAGTCGAATTTCAACATTTCTTATATATTTGAGTGAGCTCACATCTGACTTTGTCAGATATCGTCGATTAACATCCATTGAAGCCCATTGAAGTCGATTGTCACTTTGTGTTTATTGAAAATTTTCAAAGTCTATCTTCCTCATTTGAAGTCGATTTCCAACATTTCTCATATATTTGAATGAGTTTGTATCTGACTTTGTCAGATATCGTCGATTTACATTCATTGAAGCCCATTGAGGTCGATTGTCACATTGTGTTTATTGAAAATTTTCAAAGTCTATCTTCCCCATTTGAAGTCGAATTTCAACATATTTTTTATATTTGAATGAGTTTGTATCTGACTTTGTCAGATATCGTCGATTTACATTCATTGAAGCCCATTGCAGTCGATTCTCACTTTGTGTTGATTGAAAATTTTCAAAGTCTATCTTTCTCATTTGAAGTCGAATTTCAACATTTCTCATATATTTGAATGAGTTTGTATCTGACTCTGTCAGATATCGTCGATTTACATTCATTGAAGCCCATTGAGGTCGATTGTCACATTGTGTTTATTGAAAATTTTCAAAGTCTATCTTCCCCATTTGAAGTCGAATTTCAACATTTCTTATATATTTGAGTGAGTTCGCATCTGACTTTGTCAGATATCGTCGATTTACATTCATTGAAGCCAATTGCAGTCGATTCTCACTTTGTGTTGATTGAAAATTTTCAAAGTCTATCTTCCTCATTCGAAGTCGAATTTCAACATTTCTCATATATTTGAATGAGCTTGCATCTCACTTTGTCAGATATCGTCGATTTACATTCATTGAAGCCCATTGAAGTCGATTCTCACTTTGTGTTGATTGAAAATTTTCAAAGTCTATCTTCCTCATTTGAAATCGAATTTCAACATTTCTCATATATTTGAATGAGTTTGCATCTGACTTTGTCAGATATCGTCGATTAACATCCATTGAAGCCCATTGAAGTCGTTTGCCCTTTTGGGTCGATTGAAAATTTTCAAAGTCTATCTTCCTCAGTTGAAATCGAATTTCAACATTTCTTATATATTTGAGTGAGTTCGCATCTGACTTTGTCAGATATCGTCGATTTACATTCATTGAAGCCCATTGAGGTCGATTGTCACATTGTAATTATTGTAAATTTTCAAAGTCTATCTTCCCCATTTGGAGTCGAATTTCAACATTTCTTATATATTTGAATGAGTTTGTATCTGACTTTGTCAGATATCGTCGATTTACATTCATTGAAGCCCATTGAAGTCGATTCTCACTTTGTGTTGAATGAAAATTTTCAAAGTCTATCTTCCTCATTTGAAGTCGAATTTCAACATTTCTCATATATTTAAATGAGTTCGCATCTAACTTCATCAAATATCGTCGATTAACATCCATTGAAGCCCATGAAGTCGATTGTCACTTTGTGTTGATTGAAAATTGTCAAAGTCTATCTTCCTCATTTGAAGTCGATTTCCAACATTTCTCATATATTTGAATGAGTTTGTATCTGACTTTGTCAGATATCGTCGATTTACATTCATTGAAGCCCATTGAGGTCGATTGTCACATTGTGTTTATTGAAAATTTTCAAAGTCTATCTTCCCCATTTGAAGTCGAATTTCAACATATTTTTTATATTTGAATGAGTTTGTATCTGACTTTGTCAGATATCGTCGATTTACATTCATTGAAGCCCATTGCAGTCGATTCTCACTTTGTGTTGATTGAAAATTTTCAAAGTCTATCTTCCTCATTTGAAGTCGAATTTCAACATTTCTCATATATTTGAGTGAGTTCGCATCTGACTTTGTCAGATATCGTCGATTTACATCCATTGAAGCTCATTGAAGTTGATTGTCACTTTGTGTTGATTGAAAATTTTCAAAGTCTATCTTCCTCATTTGAAGTCGAATTTCAACATTTCTTATATATTTGAATGAGTTTGTATCTGACTCTGTCAGATATCGTCGATTTACATTCATTGAAGCCCATTGAGGTCGATTGTCAATTTGTGTTTATTGAAAATTTTCAAAGTCTATCTTTCCCATTTGAAGTCGAATTTCAACATTTCTCATATATTTAAATGAGTTCGCATCTAACTTTATCAGATATCGTCGATTAACATCCATTGAAGCCCATTGAAGTCGATTCTCACTTTGTGTTGATTGAAAATTTTCAAAGTCTATCTTCCTCATTTGAAGTCGAATTTCAACATTTCTTATATATTTGAGTGAGTTCGCATCTGACTTTGTCAGATATCGTCGATTAACATCCATTGAAGCCCATTGAAGTCGATTGCCCTTTTGGGTTGATTGAAAATTTTCAAAGTCTATCTTCCTCATTTGAAGTCGATTTTCAACATTTCTTATATATTTGAATGAGTTTGTATCTGACTTTGTCAGATATCGTCGATTTACATTCATTGAAGCCCATTGCAGTCGATTCTCACTTTGTGTTGATTGAAAATTTTCAAAGTCTATCTTTCTCATTTGAAGTCGAATTTCAACATTTCTCATATATTTGAATGAGTTTGTATCTGACTCTGTCAGATATCGTCGATTTACATTCATTGAAGCCCATTGAGGTCGATTGTCACATTGTGTTTATTGAAAATTTTCAAAGTCTATCTTCCCCATTTGAAGTCGAATTTCAACATTTCTTATATATTTGAGTGAGTTCGCATCTGACTTTGTCAGATATCGTCGATTTACATTCATTGAAGCCAATTGCAGTCGATTCTCACTTTGTGTTGATTGAAAATTTTCAAAGTCTATCTTCCTCATTCGAAGTCGAATTTCAACATTTCTCATATATTTGAATGAGCTTGCATCTCACTTTGTCAGATATCGTCGATTTACATTCATTGAAGCCCATTGAAGTCGATTCTCACTTTGTGTTGATTGAAAATTTTCAAAGTCTATCTTCCTCATTTGAAATCGAATTTCAACATTTCTCATATATTTGAATGAGTTTGTATCTGACTATGTCAGATATCGTCGATTTACATTCATTGAAGCCCATTGAAGTCGATTATCACTTTGTGTTGATTGAAAATTTTCAAATTCTATCTTACTCATTTGAAGTCGAATTTCAACATTTCTCATATATTTAAATGAGTTCGCATCTAACTTTATCAGATATCGTCGATTAACATCCATTGAAGCCCATTGAAGTCGATTGCCACTTTGTGTTGATTGAAAATTTTCAAAGTCTATCTTCCTCATTTGAAGTCGATTTTCAACATTTCTTATATATTTGAATGAGTTTGTATCTGACTTTGTCAGATATCGTCGATTTACATTCATTGAAGTCCATTGAAGTCGATTCTCACTTTGTGTTGATTGAAAATTTTCAAAGTATATATATCTTCCTCATTTGAAGTCGAATTTCAACATTTCTCATATATTTGAATGAGTTTGCATCTAACTTTGTCAGATATCGTCGATTTACATTCATTGAAGCCCATTGAAGCCGATTCTCACTTTGTGTTGATTGAAAATTGTCAAAGTCTATCTTCCTCATTTGAAGTCGAATTTCAACATTTCTCATATATTTGAATGAGTTCGCATCTAACTTTGTCAGATATCGTCGATTTACATTCATTGAAGCCCATTGAAGTCGATTCTCACTTTGTGTTGATTGAAAATTTTCAAAGTCTATCTTCCTCATTTGAAGTCGAATTTCAACATTTCTCATATATTTAAATGAGTTCGCATCTAACTTCATCAGATATCGTCGATTGACATCCATTGAAGCCCATTGAAGTCGATTGTCACTTTGTGTTGATTGAAAATTTTCAAAGTCTATCTTCCTCATTTGAAGTCGAATTTCAACATTTCTTATATATTTGAGTGAGCTCACATCTGACTTTGTCAGATATCGTCGATTAACATCCATTGAAGCCCATTGAAGTCGATTGTCACTTTGTGTTTATTGAAAATTTTCAAAGTCTATCTTCCTCATTTGAAGTCGATTTCCAACATTTCTCATATATTTGAATGAGTTTGTATCTGACTTTGTCAGATATCGTCGATTTACATTCATTGAAGCCCATTGAGGTCGATTGTCACATTGTGTTTATTGAAAATTTTCAAAGTCTATCTTCCCCATTTGAAGTCGAATTTCAACATATTTTTTATATTTGAATGAGTTTGTATCTGACTGTCAGATATCGTCGATTTACATTCATTGAAGCCCATTGCAGTCGATTCTCACTTTGTGTTGATTGAAAATTTTCAAAGTCTATCTTTCTCATTTGAAGTCGAATTTCAACATTTCTCATATATTTGAATGAGTTTGTATCTGACTCTGTCAGATATCGTCGATTTACATTCATTGAAGCCCATTGAGGTCGATTGTCACATTGTGTTTATTGAAAATTTTCAAAGTCTATCTTCCCCATTTGAAGTCGAATTTCAACATTTCTTATATATTTGAGTGAGTTCGCATCTGACTTTGTCAGATATCGTCGATTTACATTCATTGAAGCCAATTGCAGTCGATTCTCACTTTGTGTTGATTGAAAATTTTCAAAGTCTATCTTCCTCATTCGAAGTCGAATTTCAACATTTCTCATATATTTGAATGAGCTTGCATCTCACTTTGTCAGATATCGTCGATTTACATTCATTGAAGCCCATTGAAGTCGATTCTCACTTTGTGTTGATTGAAAATTTTCAAAGTCTATCTTCCTCATTTGAAATCGAATTTCAACATTTCTCATATATTTGAATGAGTTTGCATCTGACTTTGTCAGATATCGTCGATTAACATCCATTGAAGCCCATTGAAGTCGTTTGCCCTTTTGGGTCGATTGAAAATTTTCAAAGTCTATCTTCCTCAGTTGAAATCGAATTTCAACATTTCTTATATATTTGAGTGAGTTCGCATCTGACTTTGTCAGATATCGTCGATTTACATTCATTGAAGCCCATTGAGGTCGATTGTCACATTGTAATTATTGTAAATTTTCAAAGTCTATCTTCCCCATTTGGAGTCGAATTTCAACATTTCTTATATATTTGAATGAGTTTGTATCTGACTTTGTCAGATATCGTCGATTTACATTCATTGAAGCCCATTGAAGTCGATTCTCACTTTGTGTTGAATGAAAATTTTCAAAGTCTATCTTCCTCATTTGAAGTCGAATTTCAACATTTCTCATATATTTAAATGAGTTCGCATCTAACTTCATCAAATATCGTCGATTAACATCCATTGAAGCCCATTGAAGTCGATTGTCACTTTGTGTTGATTGAAAATTGTCAAAGTCTATCTTCCTCATTTGAAGTCGATTTCCAACATTTCTCATATATTTGAATGAGTTTGTATCTGACTTTGTCAGATATCGTCGATTTACATTCATTGAAGCCCATTGAGGTCGATTGTCACATTGTGTTTATTGAAAATTTTCAAAGTCTATCTTCCCCATTTGAAGTCGAATTTCAACATATTTTTTATATTTGAATGAGTTTGTATCTGACTTTGTCAGATATCGTCGATTTACATTCATTGAAGCCCATTGCAGTCGATTCTCACTTTGTGTTGATTGAAAATTTTCAAAGTCTATCTTTCTCATTTGAAGTCGAATTTCAACATTTCTCATATATTTGAATGAGTTTGTATCTGACTCTGTCAGATATCGTCGATTTACATTCATTGAAGCCCATTGAGGTCGATTGTCACATTGTGTTTATTGAAAATTTTCAAAGTCTATCTTCCCCATTTGAAGTCGAATTTCAACATTTCTTATATATTTGAGTGAGTTCGCATCTGACTTTGTCAGATATCGTCGATTTACATTCATTGAAGCCAATTGCAGTCGATTCTCACTTTGTGTTGATTGAAAATTTTCAAAGTCTATCTTCCTCATTCGAAGTCGAATTTCAACATTTCTCATATATTTGAATGAGCTTGCATCTCACTTTGTCAGATATCGTCGATTTACATTCATTGAAGCCCATTGAAGTCGATTCTCACTTTGTGTTGATTGAAAATTTTCAAAGTCTATCTTCCTCATTTGAAATCGAATTTCAACATTTCTCATATATTTGAATGAGTTTGTATCTGACTATGTCAGATATCGTCGATTTACATTCATTGAAGCCCATTGAAGTCGATTGTCACTTTGTGTTTATTGAAAATTTTCAAAGTCTATCTTCCTCATTTGAAGTCGATTTCCAACATTTCTCATATATTTGAATGAGTTTGTATCTGACTTTGTCAGATATCGTCGATTTACATTCATTGAAGCCCATTGAGGTCGATTGTCACATTGTGTTTATTGAAAATTTTCAAAGTCTATCTTCCCCATTTGAAGTCGAATTTCAACATATTTTTTATATTTGAATGAGTTTGTATCTGACTTTGTCAGATATCGTCGATTTACATTCATTGAAGCCCATTGCAGTCGATTCTCACTTTGTGTTGATTGAAAATTTTCAAAGTCTATCTTTCTCATTTGAAGTCGAATTTCAACATTTCTCATATATTTGAATGAGTTTGTATCTGACTCTGTCAGATATCGTCGATTTACATTCATTGAAGCCCATTGAGGTCGATTGTCACATTGTGTTTATTGAAAATTTTCAAAGTCTATCTTCCCCATTTGAAGTCGAATTTCAACATTTCTTATATATTTGAGTGAGTTCGCATCTGACTTTGTCAGATATCGTCGATTTACATTCATTGAAGCCAATTGCAGTCGATTCTCACTTTGTGTTGATTGAAAATTTTCAAAGTCTATCTTCCTCATTCGAAGTCGAATTTCAACATTTCTCATATATTTGAATGAGCTTGCATCTCACTTTGTCAGATATCGTCGATTTACATTCATTGAAGCCCATTGAAGTCGATTCTCACTTTGTGTTGATTGAAAATTTTCAAAGTCTATCTTCCTCATTTGAAATCGAATTTCAACATTTCTCATATATTTGAATGAGTTTGTATCTGACTATGTCAGATATCGTCGATTTACATTCATTGAAGCCCATTGAAGTCGATTATCACTTTGTGTTGATTGAAAATTTTCAAATTCTATCTTACTCATTTGAAGTCGAATTTCAACATTTCTCATATATTTAAATGAGTTCGCATCTAACTTTATCAGATATCGTCGATTGACATCCATTGAAGCCCATTGAAGTCGATTGCCACTTTGTGTTGATTGAAAATTTTCAAAGTCTATCTTCCTCATTTGAAGTCGATTTTCAACATTTCTTATATATTTGAATGAGTTTGTATCTGACTTTGTCAGATATCGTCGATTTACATTCATTGAAGTCCATTGAAGTCGATTCTCACTTTGTGTTGATTGAAAATTTTCAAAGTATATATATCTTCCTCATTTGAAGTCGAATTTCAACATTTCTCATATATTTGAATGAGTTTGCATCTAACTTTGTCAGATATCGTCGATTTACATTCATTGAAGCCCATTGAAGCCGATTCTCACTTTGTGTTGATTGAAAATTGTCAAAGTCTATCTTCCTCATTTGAAGTCGAATTTCAACATTTCTCATATATTTGAATGAGTTCGCATCTAACTTTGTCAGATATCGTCGATTTACATTCATTGAAGCCCATTGAAGTCGATTCTCACTTTGTGTTGATTGAAAATTTTCAAAGTCTATCTTCCTCATTTGAAGTCGAATTTCAACATTTCTCATATATTTAAATGAGTTCGCATCTAACTTCATCAGATATCGTCGATTAACATCCATTGAAGCCCATTGAAGTCGATTGTCACTTTGTGTTGATTGAAAATTTTCAAAGTCTATCTTCCTCATTTGAAGTCGAATTTCAACATTTCTTATATATTTGAGTGAGCTCACATCTGACTTTGTCAGATATCGTCGATTAACATCCATTGAAGCCCATTGAAGTCGATTGTCACTTTGTGTTTATTGAAAATTTTCAAAGTCTATCTTCCTCATTTGAAGTCGAATTTCAACATTTCTTATATATTTGAGTAAGTTCGCATCTGACTTTGTCAGATATCGTCGATTAACATCCATTGAAGCCCATTGAAGCCGATTCTCACTTTGTGTTGATTGAAAATTGTCAAAGTCTATCTTCCTCATTTGAAGTCGAATTTCAACATTTCTCATATATTTGAATGAGTTCGCATCTAACTTTGTCAGATATCGTCGATTTACATTCATTTAAGCCCATTGAAGTCGATTCTCACTTTGTGTTGATTGAAAATTTTCAAAGTCTATCTTCCTCATTTGAAGTCGAATTTTCAACATTTCTTATATATTTGAATGAGTTTGCATCTAACTTTGTCAGATATCGTCGATTTACATTCATTGAAGCCCATTGAAGTCGATTCTCACTTTGTGTTGATTGAAAATTTTCAAAGTCTGTCTTCCTCATTTGAAATCGAATTTCAACATTTCTCATATATTTGAATGAGTTTGCATCTAACTTTGTCAGATATCGTCGATTTACATTCATTGAAGCCCATTGAAGCCGATTCTCACTTTGTGTTGATTGAAAATTGTCAAAGTCTATCTTCCTCATTTGAAGTCGAATTTCAACATTTCTTATATATTTGAGTGAGTTCGCATCTGACTTTGTCAGATATCGTCGATTAACATCCATTGAAGCCCATTGAAGTCGATTGCCACTTTGGGTTGATTGAAAATTTTCAAAATCTATCTTCCTCGTTTGAAGTCGATTTTCAACATTTCTCATATATTTGAATGAGTTTGCATCTAACTTTGTCAGATATCGTCGATTTACATCCATTGAAGCTCATTGAAGTTGATTGTCACTTTGTGTTGATTGAAAATTTTCAAAGTCTATCTTCCTCATTTGAAGTCGAATTTCAACATTTCTTATATATTTGAATGAGTTTGTATCTGACTCTGTCAGATATCGTCGATTTACATTCATTGAAGCCCATTGAGGTCGATTGTCAATTTGTGTTTATTGAAAATTTTCAAAGTCTATCTTTCCCATTTGAAGTCGAATTTCAACATTTCTCATATATTTAAATGAGTTCGCATCTAACTTTATCAGATATCGTCGATTAACATCCATTGAAGCCCATTGAAGTCGATTCTCACTTTGTGTTGATTGAAAATTTTCAAAGTCTATCTTCCTCATTTGAAGTCGAATTTCAACATTTCTTATATATTTGAGTGAGTTCGCATCTGACTTTGTCAGATATCGTCGATTAACATCCATTGAAGCCCATTGAAGTCGATTGCCCTTTTGGGTTGATTGAAAATTTTCAAAGTCTATCTTCCTCATTTGAAGTCGATTTTCAACATTTCTTATATATTTGAATGATTTTGTATCTGACTTTGTCAGATATCGTCGATTTACATTCATTGAAGCCCATCAAAGTCGATTCTCACTTTGTGTTGATTGAAAATTTTCAAAGTCTATCTTCCTCATTTGAAGTCGATTTTCAACATTTCTTATATATTTGAATGATTTTGTATCTGACTTTGTCAGATATCGTCGATTTACATTCATTGAAGCCCATTGAAGTCGATTCTCACTTTGTGTTGATTGAAAAATTTCAAAGTCTATCTTCCTCATTTGAAGTCGAATTTCAACATTTCTCATATATTTAAATGAGTTCGCATCTAACTTTATCAGATATCGTCGATTAACATCCATTGAAGCCCATTGAAGTCGATTCTCACTTTGTGTTGATTGAAAATTTTCAAAGTCTATCTTCCCCATTTGAGGTCGAATTTCAACATTTTTTATATATTTGAATGAGTTTGTATCTGACTTTGTCAGATATCGTCGATTTACATCAATTGAAGCCCATTGAAGTCGATTGTCACTTTGTGTTGATTGAAAATTTTCAAAGTCTATCTTCCTCATTTGAAGTCGATTTTCAACATTTCTTATATATTTGAATGATTTTGTATCTGACTTTGTCAGATATCGTCGATTTACATCAATTGAAGCCCATTGAAGTCGATTGTCACTTTGTGTTGATTTAAAATTTTCAAATTCTATCTTCCTCATTTGAAGTCGAATTTCAACATTTCTTATATATTTGAGTGAGCTCACATCTGACTTTGTCAGATATCGTCGATTAACATCCATTGAAGCCCATTGAAGTCGATTGTTACTTTGTGTTGATTGAAAATTTTCAAAGTCTATCTTCCCCATTTGAAGTCGAATTTCAACATTTCTTATATATTTGAATGAGTTTGTATCTGACTTTGTCAGATATCGTCGATTTACATTCATTGAAGCCCATTGCAGTCGATTCTCACTTTGTGTTGATTGAAAATTTTCAAAGTCTATCTTCCTCATTTGAAGTCGATTTTCAACATTTCTTATATATTTGAATGATTTTGTATCTGACTTTGTCAGATATCGTCGATTTACATTCATTGAAGCCCATTGAAGTCGATTCTCACTTTGTGTTGATTGAAAAATTTCAAAGTCTATCTTCCTCATTTGAAGTCGAATTTCAACATTTCTCATATATTTAAATGAGTTCGCATCTAACTTTATCAGATATCGTCGATTAACATCCATTGAAGCCCATTGAAGTCGATTCTCACTTTGTGTTGATTGAAAATTTTCAAAGTCTATCTTCCCCATTTGAGGTCGAATTTCAACATGTCTTATATATTTGAATGAGTTTGTATCTGACTTTGTCAGATATCGTCGATTTACATTCATTGAAGCCCATTGCAGTCGATTCTCACTTTGTGTTGATTGAAAATTTTCAAAGTCTATCTTTCTCATTTGAAGTCGAATTTCAACATTTCTCATATATTTGAATGAGTTTGCATCTATCTTCGTCAGATATCGTCGATTTACATTCATTGAAGCCCATTGAAGTCGATTCTCACTTTGTGATGATTGAAAATTGTCAAAGTCTATCTTCCTCATTTGAAGTCGAATTTCAACATTTCTCATATATTTGAATGAGTTTGCATCTAACTTTGTCAGATATCGTCGATTTACATTCATTGAAGCCCATTGAAGTCGATTCTCACTTTGTGTTGATTGAAAATTTTCAAAGTCTATCTTCCTCATTTGAAATCGAATTTCAACATTTCTCATATATTTGAATGAGTTTGCATCTAACTTTGTCAGATATCGTCGATTTACATTTATTGAAGCCCATTGAAGCCGATTCTCACTTTGTGTTGATTGAAAATTGTCAAAGTCTATCTTCCTCATTTGAAGTCGAATTTCAACATTTCTCATATATTTGAATGAGTTTGCATCTAACTTTGTCAGATATCGTCGATTTACATTCATTGAAGCCCATTGAAGTCGATTCTCACTTTGTGTTGATTGAAAATTTTCAAAGTCTATCTTCCTCATTTGAAGTCGAATTTCAACATTTCTCATATATTTAAATGAGTTCGCATCTAACTTTATCAGATATCGTCGATTAACATCCATTGAAGCCCATTGAAGTCGATTGTCACTTTGTGTTGATTGAAAATTTTCAAAGTCTATCTTCCTCATTTGAAGTCGAATTTCAACATTTCTCATATATTTGAGTGAGCTCACATCTGACTTTGTCAGATATCGTCGATTTACATTCATTGAAGCCCATTGAAGTCGATTATCACTTTGTGTTGATTGAAAATTTTCAAAGTCTATCTTCCTCATTTGAAGTCGAATTTCAACATTTCTCATATATTTGAATGAGTTCGCATCTAACTTTATCAGATATCGTCGATTTACATTCATTGAAGCCCATTGAGGTCGATTGTCACTTTGTGTTTATTGAAAATTTTATCATTTTAAATTTTTTTTAAAATATTAGTAGTGTCAGGAATCAATTGAAGGCGCCTACGGGAATGAAATACTATAACAAATATTATGTTGAATTATGCTAAGCAAATACTATAACGTTATTTTTGACAAAACGACAGATGTTGCCACGCATCACAAATGTCTATTGACTCACAAGGAAGTTTGGTAGGATTCATCGACTGTCATGCTAGTAATTAAGGAAGTACGACGCATGAGACCTACTTTAGTGGTGAAGTACTGGATAATACTATAACAACATTATAGGGGCTGATACATGCAACTTATTGTTAGGTGAACAAAAGGGAGCTGTTACAGTACTGATGATTTTGTTCTTCATATGTAATTGTGTCTTTGGGGACAATTGAAGGTTTATACTTTATACCGTGTACACTTATACCGTATAAGTTTGTTTGAGGACCTAACATTTTTGATATGTAAATGTGTATTTGGGGTCACTGGAAAGGTATATACGGTATAAGTTTATACCGTATATGTTATACAGTTTAAACTTATACTGTCCCCGTATAAACACTTATCCATATATATATATATATATATATATATATATATATATATATATATATATATATATATATATATATATATATATATATATTAGTTTCAGTGCATCTTCGAGTTGCAAAGAAAAAATTGGGAGTACTCCCACCCCAATAAGAGTTCAAGAACAACATAAAATAATGAGAAGAAATAGTGTTACCGAAGGGATTACTAACATTCAAGTTCGTTCAAATTGTAGTAATTCTGCTGGAAAAGAATCGAGATTGATGTCGTCACTCCGTAATGTTAGAGAGAATTTATTAAAATCGCCTTATTATAATTCAAAGACTGGAATACTAGTCGATAACAATACTAAAATAGAATCAAAAGTTGAGAAAATAGTCACCATTAGAATATCCCTTAACTCGTCGGTTGACCGAGCTGGCCAAAAGAAAATAGTTTACTATCATATTTGGCATGATTGATTATCAAATTTTCAGAAAATGCTGATATTTTTACCGTCTCTCCAAAATAATATAATTCTCAACACATCTTAAAATTTGAATTCTTTTCTAATTTATAATTGTTTTCTTGTTATACACGAAGTTTGTTTAAACTTGGAAAAACTATATGATAATTAAGTCATGTAATGAAAATTATTAAGTATGACAATTTGGAGAAAATAGTTGATTATATTATTGCAGCTTTGCTTAAAAGTGGAAAGGTTTGTCTTGGTAATAAAAAAGACCATTTTCTTAATGACTATCTTTATTTTGTATTAGTTCTGAATAATTTTGACACTTGGTATCATGTATTGTCCCATGGAGATTCCGAAAATCACAGTAGTTTTCGAATTTGAGGAATGGTTTTCGTGAAAATCCAATTTTCTCCTCTTGATTCACCCACCGCCATCTGCCCGATACAACACAAACTTTCCTCTCTGCTATACAGTGAGTAACTTTGAGGAAAGTGTGGTTCGGACATTATGGCACAGAGGATGCACGTGTTTTGTAGCGCCTGTCATATTCGCAACCCGTTATACGTCTCATAGATAAAATAAAAAAATGTTATTGAATTGAAACCACAATCCTTTTACTCATTCTATGATTTTACGATTATGTCGCTGTCTACCGAGCGACGCCGGAAACTAATTATAGTCATTCTCCTGTTTATATAACAACCAGTTCGAAGCATTGTGTATAATTGGTTGCCTCTCCTTAAGGGTGAGACTAAATCAATTATATACAAATTTGATATTTCTAAAAACAACTATCTAAACACATCAGATAAAGGAAAGTATCGAAAAAAATATGTGGTATCATGTATTTTCTCATAGAGATTTCGAAAATCACATTAGTTTTCGAATTTAAGCATCGGTTTTCGTGAAAATCCGATTTTTACGTTTTTTCTCCACTTTTCCCCCCTAAATGATCTTTTTTCGAAAAAACTGATAGCTTTTCTGGGATCCTTATACCAAAATACCGCTCTGTGCAAATCACATTAGTTTTCGAATTTGAGCAATGGTTTTCGTGAAAATTCAATTTTCTGATTTTTACTGAAAGTGTTTTTGTAACGCCTGTTATATCCGCAACCAGTTATATGACTCGCTTTTAATTCTCAATTTTCGATCACCAAGTTTCACATTTTCCATTTGGAAATCTGATTGTACAGCATCGGCATCTTTGAAATTGACATATCTAAATCCTTTTCCCATACTGGTACGAGGGTCTCTGACAATTCTAACAGCTGATTCTATCAAACCATAAGGTTCAAATAATTTCCATAACTGCTCTTCTTCAGCTCCTTAGGTCTCAAAGGAATAATAAATATAATTAATACTTATTGAATATTCAAAAATATGTATGTTTTTGATGGAAGCGACTTTTTTGGGTATTTTTGGATCACAACGGGTATACCTTTAAACCTTAATGTCTTCTCAATTGGTCCATATTTATATTTTTAAAACACTTTTGATATTTTTCTTTTTATAATCTATAGAAACATTTCACTATCAACTATACTATTTACAACACTATTTGTTAATAATTTCTTTATTTTCAGACTACATTCTAAACTATCGTTTCCATTTACTTGTTCTTCTTCACCGTTAACCGATCCATTTAAACGGCTGCTAGCTGATAATTTTGTTTTCTTTACCTTATTTTTTTTGGACTTGGTTCTGTAGTATCCTTATCCTGATTTAATTGTTCTTTTTCACCATCAACATCCATCATTTGATACTTTTTTTTTTATTTTTCATTCTCTCCTTGTTGATTACCTCTCTTACCATTTTTTTCTTTGCGTTTTTTGTTCCTCTTTTGTTTTCAAAATAGATGCCGAACTACTCACTTCATTATCGTGTTAATTCAAATTATTTTTACTAGTTGATAAGCATTTCTTTCTTCAGATTAGTGTTTCCTCCATCGTTTAAATGTTGTTTGATATCCAACTTTCTACCCTTACCTTCTTTCTATTCGTTTAGTTTGACTGAAATTCTCCTGACTTTAATTTTATCATCAGTGTTATTAAATCAGCTATACTTCATATCATCATCATATGTTCAGAAAAACAATGGTTATTCTATAAGAAATTCTTATAGTGAAAATAGATTGTTTCAATAGAATTCAATATTTTTAATGGTTTACAATGGATTCTGGTGTGTTTATTTTAGAAATCTTTCATTTATATTATATTCTGTTATTGACCATTATTAGTCCCTTTTTTTGTTGAAAGTATCCTTGGGTTGATATTTATATTTGAAAAATAACACGTGCGGTGCAGTTTTGGAACTCTTTTTATCTGTTTGTAGAATAGTTTGTTTACATTATATCGAGGGTTTAATACCGATAACGAAAAATGATCGTGCAGCCCCTTCTTGGATGCCTTTGTCTTTGTTCCAAGAATTGTTTGTTTCTAATATATTTTTTTTGATATTTATGAGATTACATTCAACAGAATTGTTAGAGTTAAGGACCACCCTTCACTATGAGAAATTTTAAAATCGCATTATTCTACATAAATAATAGATAGTAATACCAAAATATTTATATATGTTGAGGATTTAATACCGATAACAAAAATTGACCGTGAAGCCCCTTTTTAGACGCCCTCATCTTTGTTGGAAGAATTTCTTATTTACTTCACATTTCGAATTTATTTTTGATATTCATGAGAAAAATAATGTTCAATAGAATATTTTCTTATATGGTTTATGTAATTTGGGGATGAGGACCACACTACATTATGGGAAGTTTTAAAATCACAGAATTCTCGATATCAAGATAACAAAAAAGTTTTGATTTTGTCTTTATACATATGCAACTAATTTTTTGGAAACATCGTTTCAAATTCTACGATCCTTAATTAATATAAAAATTTTCATGTACCTGTAATCACCAATGAAAGTACTAATTCGAAAAACGAAGGTATGTCGTAAAACAATAAAAGTATATATTACCAAAAGGAAATTACTATTATTTGCTGCCCATAACCTCTACTTATATAGCCATTTAATAATATTAAGTTATTGTGAATTGTAATAATTAAATCTATGCCATGTTTTATTGTATGAAGTATATCTATTATCACTAATTATTCGAAACTTTCTTAGAAATATTATTAAAAATTTATATTGCTCTTTGAAAACACTATTTTATTCAATATGGAAATTATATAACAAAATATGTAATATTTAATTACTTATTATTTAATAAATCAAAACTTTTACATCTTCTCAGTTCATTGACCCCTTTCGAATTCCTTGGGAATGTCTAGACTTGTTTTTGACTTGCGCACTTTAAATGTGACGTCACAAGCTTTAAACAATGCATTTAATTATTTAGATAATGAAACTTTGACAGTATTACAAATTCGGACAGACATATTTGATGCTAAATTTTCTATTCGTAAAATTTCGTGCAATTTTGTTTTCGATGGTGAAGTGAAAACTATTTTCTTATTGATATAGGTAAGATATTATTCTCTTTATGTAAAAATTAACGAGATTTGTCCAATTAAAGTTTCCAGGAAAATGAACGATTTCAGTGTATTACATTTTATGGAATGCTAATGTTATATTATTATTTTATTAATATTTTCAAAGTAATTAAAATTAAGCATATTCATCAGATAATTTGAAATTGTTTGAATCATTAATTTACTTATAAACATTAAACAAACGATAATCTAAAATATAGCATCAAATAGTTCGTTGACCCTTGTCTGTCTAGACAGCATGTCGGCCAACTTTGTATGTCGACGCAATTATTGTTCACGTCAAATCTTTTCAACTGTAATGTGTTTTTTCATATAAAAATATATATAGATATTAATATTAAAATACCTTATTTCGATTGTAGTACAAAATAGTTATTATTAGATAAATAAAATACAGAGATACCGGATTTGTTCGATAACGACAAAAAAAACTTTCGATTTCTAGTTTTAAAAATGTGACTAATGTTGAAAATTTTTATTGGAAACATTGGAAATTCTCAGTATATCGATAGAAAATAGCTTTTATTTGAAAATTTTCGTGAAACGGATTGAAAATAAACATTAAAAATTATTTGTTTTTCTTTGATGTTTGTGGACGTGCGTGTTAACAATAATCCGATAAAGAATTTTCCGTGTTTTAATGCAATATTGTGAAAATTATGGATAAACGGAAAATTCTTAACTACCAAGATGGTGATTTCCTCATTTGTGAACTGGTGAGTGATTTTTTGTCTTATTCATTTGATTTTAAATTTACTACCTAAAATATTTCTTGTCATTTGGTCTCAGATTATGGAGTGAAAACTATTTTCTTTTATATATCGGTTATATGCCGCCATTCTTTTGGAACTTTGAATTTTCAAGTGCATTAAACTGGGGATCTTTTAATAAAACAAACTTAATCTAATCGTTTTTCACATATTTTTTTTTTAAGGGTTGTTACTAAACTAATAATTGAGTTTTCTGTTTCATAGAAAACTTTCCAAGTGAAGGTTTCTAATATTTTTTTTGGTATTTGTTCCTCTTGTTCAATAATTGGTGGGTATAGGAAAGAGAAAATTATTTATTGTTTGAATTTAGTGCTTAGCTGCTTCAATATCTTTGTTTTTTCGAATAGAAAAAAATTTGAGCTAATGAAGTTGTCAAGAATGTTTTTCTGGTGACTGATTTGCATTTTGAAAACTGTTTAGTCAAAACTTTCAATATTCACTTTTCAATTATTTAATTTCTGGTGTGAGCTTCTCGGGGTACAATAATTCCTAGGTAGGTAGAAGATAGTCTTTAGGGTTGATATTTCAATATCTTTCGAGGGATTGTTATTCTATTTTTAAAATTTTATGTTTATTTAATTGTCCAAATGTAATAATTATGATTGATATTTTGATAAATTGTTGAACCTTCTCAGACCCTTTCTTTATCCTTCCAAGAATTTTATCTTCAAAAACCAACCACCCTTTTTTGTTTATTTAAGCAAACTTATATACCTCTTCTCGATATTTCCTTTTATAATTCGTATTCTAAATGTAATATCCAAAATTTAGGACTTGATAAAGGCTTTATTTATTACTGGGTAGAAAATGAAACAGAAATTTTGAAACTTGAAATAAATTCTACACTGTATGAATTCTACGTTCTTTCTTTACTTAATAAACATTTTCATGTACCTACCTGTAATCACTAATGAAATTACTAATTCGAAAAACGAAGACGTAGAAAAATTGAAAATATATAATAAGTACCTATCTAGTGTCCTAAAAAGAAACTTTGTTAAGCTTTCTTAACCACTTTGTCAGATATAGTCGATTAACATCCATTGAAGCCCATTGAAGTCGATTGTCACTTTGTCTTGATTGAAAATTTTCAAAGTCTATCTTCCTCATTTGAAGTCGAATTTCAACATTTCTCATATATTTGAATGAGTTTGCATCTAACTTTGTCAGATATCGTCGATTTACATTCATTGAAGCCCATTGAAGTCGAATCTCACTTTGTGTTGATTGAAAAATTTCAAAGTCTATCTTCCTCATTTGAAGTCGAATTTCAACATTTCTCATATATTTGAATGAGTTTGCATCTAACTTTGTCAGATATCGTCGATTTACATTCATTGAAGCCCATTGAAGTCGTTTGTCACTTTGTGTTGATTGAAAATTTTCAAAGTCTATCTTCCTCATTTGAAGTCGAATTTCAACCTTTTCTCATATATTTGAATGAGTTTGCGTCTAACTTTGTCAGATATCGTCGATTTACATTCATTGAAGCCCATTGAAGTCGATTCTCACTTTGTGTTGATTAAAAATTTTCAAAGTCTATCTTCCTCATTTGAAGTCGAATATCAACATTTCTCATATATTTGAATGAGTTTGCATCTAACTTTGTCAGATATCATCGAATAACATCCATTGAAGCCCATTGAGGTCAACTGTCACTTTGTAATTTTGTAACTTTGTGTTGATTTGACATCTCATATTTTCTGAAAAATTGGTGTGAACTTTTTGAAACTCATTGTATATATAATTATTTAAAAAAAAATCTTCATTACCACAGAGATTAGATGTAGAAATTGCAGTATTCATATCTAAAAAGGAATGGTGCAAATGAAACAGTTTATATACATAGATCAATGATCAATTATAGAGGATTTGAAACTAATTTAGTAACTATGTATAGATTTCCATCCAAAATTTTACAAAAACAGGAACTGTTTCAGATATTTTATAAATAATATAATATTCACTTTTCAATTATTTAATTTCTGGTGTGAGCTTCTCGGGGTACAATATTCCTAGGTAGGTAGAAGATAGTCTTTAGGGTTGATATTTCAATATCTTTCGAGGGATTGTTATTCTATTTTTAAAATTTTATGTTTATTTTATTGTCCAAATGTAATAATTATGATTGATATTTTGATAAATTGTTGAACCTTCTCAGACCCTTTCTTTATCCTTCCAAGAATTTTATCTTCAAAAACCAACCACCCTTTTTTGTTTATTTAAGCAAACTTATATACCTCTTCTCGATGTTTCCTTTTATAATTCGTATTCTAAATGTAATATCCAAAATTTAGGACTTGATAAAGGCTTTATTTATTACTGGGTAGAAAATGAAACAGAAATTTTGAAACTTGAAATAAATTCTACACTGTATGAATTCTACGTTCTTTCTTTACTTAATAAACATTTTCATGTACCTACCTGTAATCACTAATGAAATTACTAATTCGAAAAACGAAGACGTAGAAAAATTGAAAATATATAATAAGTACCTATCTAGTGTCCTAAAAAGAAACTTTGTTAAGCTTTCTTAACCACTTTGTCAGATATCGTCGATTAACATCCATTGAAGCCCATTGAAGTCGATTGCCACTTTGTCTTGATTGAAAATTTTCAAAGTCTATCTTCCTCATTTGAAGTCGAATTTCAACATTTCTCATATATTTGAATGAGTTTGCATCTAACTTTGTCAGATATCGTCGATTTACATTCATTGAAGCCCATTGAAGTCGATTCTCACTTTGTGTTGATTAAAAATTTTCAAAGTCTATCTTCCTCATTTGAAGTCGAATATCAACATTTCTCATATATTTGAATGAGTTTGCATCTAACTTTGTCAGATATCATCGAATAACATCCATTGAAGCCCATTGAGGTCAACTGTCACTTTGTAATTTTGTAACTTTGTGTTGATTTGACATCTCATATTTTCTGAAAAATTGGTGTGAACTTTTTGAAACTCATTGTATATATAATTATTTAAAAAAAAATCTTCATTACCACAGAGATTAGATGTAGAAATTGCAGTATTCATATCTAAAAAGGAATGATGCAAATGAAACAGTTTATATACATAGATCAATGATCAATTATAGAGGATTTGAAACTAATTTAGTAACTATGTATAGATTTCCATCCAAAATTTTACAAAAACAGGAACTGTTTCAGATATTTTATAAATAATATAATATTCACTTTTCAATTATTTAATTTCTGGTGTGAGCTTCTCGGGGTACAATATTCCTAGGTAGGTAGAAGATAGTCTTTAGGGTTGATATTTCAATATCTTTCGAGGGATTGTTATTCTATTTTTAAAATTTTATGTTTATTTTATTGTCCAAATGTAATAATTATGATTGATATTTTGATAAATTGTTGAACCTTCTCAGACCCTTTCTTTATCCTTCCAAGAATTTTATCTTCAAAAACCAACCACCCTTTTTTGTTTATTTAAGCAAACTTATATACCTCTTCTCGATGTTTCCTTTTATAATTCGTATTCTAAATGTAATATCCAAAATTTAGGACTTGATAAAGGCTTTATTTATTACTGGGTAGAAAATGAAACAGAAATTTTGAAACTTGAAATAAATTCTACACTGTATGAATTCTACGTTCTTTCTTTACTTAATAAACATTTTCATGTACCTACCTGTAATCACTAATGAAATTACTAATTCGAAAAACGAAGACGTAGAAAAATTGAAAATATATAATAAGTACCTATCTAGTGTCCTAAAAAGAAACTTTGTTAAGCTTTCTTAACCACTTTGTCAGATATCGTCGATTAACATCCATTGAAGCCCATTGAAGTCGATTGCCACTTTGTCTTGATTGAAAATTTTCAAAGTCTATCTTCCTCATTTGAAGTCGAATTTCAACATTTCTCATATATTTGAATGAGTTTGCATCTAACTTTGTCAGATATCGTCGATTTACATTCATTGAAGCCCATTGAAGTCGATTCTCACTTTGTGTTGATTGAAAAATTTCAAAGTCTATCTTCCTCATTTGAAGTCGAATTTCAACATTTCTCATATATTTGAATGAGTTTGCATCTAACTTTGTCAGATATCGTCGATTTACATTCATTGAAGCCCATTGAAGTCGTTTGTCACTTTGTGTTGATTGAAAATTTTCAAAGTCTATCTTCCTCATTTGAAGTCGAATTTCAACATTTCTCATATATTTGAATGAGTTTGCGTCTAACTTTGTCAGATATCGTCGATTTACATTCATTGAAGCCCATTGAAGTCGATTCTCACTTTGTGTTGATTAAAAATTTTCAAAGTCTATCTTCCTCATTTGAAGTCGAATATCAACATTTCTCATATATTTGAATGAGTTTGCATCTAACTTTGTCAGATATCATCGAATAACATCCATTGAAGCCCATTGAGGTCAACTGTCACTTTGTAATTTTGTAACTTTGTGTTGATTTGACATATCATATTTTCTGAAAAATTGGTGTGAACTTTTTGAAACTCATTGTATATATAATTATTTAAAAAAAAATGAAAAATTAGTGGCCACCTGATAACTGAGGTATAAATTCATGATTTCTTTCACAAGCTAGAAACTAATGTGAAAATGACTTACGCTTATTTGTTTTTGTGACATTAACAGTCTCAGTATCTTCTGGTATGTAAGTTGGATCATGTAATGAATTATCTCTGTCCACACTAAGATCACATTCAGAAACTGCAATATCTATAAACAAGATAGGTAGATCACATTATCACTTATTATGTAGACCTACTTCCTTATTAGATTAATTAAAACTGACGGCAACAACTATAAGTTGAACATAGACTTACTTTTTTAAGAACAAATTCACGTCTATTGAGAAAGTACCATACTTACTTTGATTTATTTTTGTATCATCTGCCTCATATGTAGGATAACATCTAGAATTATCTTCATTACCACAGAGATTAGATGTAGAAATTGCGGTATTCATATCTAAAAAGGAATGGTGCAAATGAAACAGTTTATATACATAGATCAATGATCAATTATAGAGGATTTGAAACTAATTTAGTAACTATGTATAGATTTCCATCCAAAATTTTACAAAAACAGGAACTGTTTCAGATATTTTATAAATAATATAATATTCACTTTTCAATTATTTAATTTCTGGTGTGAGCTTCTCGGGGTACAATATTCCTAGGTAGGTAGAAGATAGTCTTTAGGGTTGATATTTCAATATCTTTCGAGGGATTGTTATTCTATTTTTAAAATTTTATGTTTATTTTATTGTCCAAATGTAATAATTATGATTGATATTTTGATAAATTGTTGAACCTTCTCAGACCCTTTCTTTATCCTTCCAAGAATTTTATCTTCAAAAACCAACCACCCTTTTTTGTTTATTTAAGCAAACTTATATACCTCTTCTCGATGTTTCCTTTTATAATTCGTATTCTAAATGTAATATCCAAAATTTAGGACTTGATAAAGGCTTTATTTATTACTGGGTAGAAAATGAAACAGAAATTTTGAAACTTGAAATAAATTCTACACTGTATGAATTCTACGTTCTTTCTTTACTTAATAAACATTTTCATGTACCTACCTGTAATCACTAATGAAATTACTAATTCGAAAAACGAAGACGTAGAAAAATTGAAAATATATAATAAGTACCTATCTAGTGTCCTAAAAAGAAACTTTGTTAAGCTTTCTTAACCACTTTGTCAGATATCGTCGATTAACATCCATTGAAGCCCATTGAAGTCGATTGCCACTTTGTCTTGATTGAAAATTTTCAAAGTCTATCTTCCTCATTTGAAGTCGAATTTCAACATTTCTCATATATTTGAATGAGTTTGCATCTAACTTTGTCAGATATCGTCGATTTACATTCATTGAAGCCCATTGAAGTCGATTCTCACTTTGTGTTGATTGAAAAATTTCAAAGTCTATCTTCCTCATTTGAAGTCGAATTTCAACATTTCTCATATATTTGAATGAGTTTGCATCTAACTTTGTCAGATATCGTCGATTTACATTCATTGAAGCCCATTGAAGTCGTTTGTCACTTTGTGTTGATTGAAAATTTTCAAAGTCTATCTTCCTCATTTGAAGTCGAATTTCAACATTTCTCATATATTTGAATGAGTTTGCGTCTAACTTTGTCAGATATCGTCGATTTACATTCATTGAAGCCCATTGAAGTCGATTCTCACTTTGTGTTGATTAAAAATTTTCAAAGTCTATCTTCCTCATTTGAAGTCGAATATCAACATTTCTCATATATTTGAATGAGTTTGCATCTAACTTTGTCAGATATCATCGAATAACATCCATTGAAGCCCATTGAGGTCAACTGTCACTTTGTAATTTTGTAACTTTGTGTTGATTTGACATATCATATTTTCTGAAAAATTGGTGTGAACTTTTTGAAACTCATTGTATATATAATTATTTAAAAAAAAATGAAAAATTAGTGGCCACCTGATAACTGAGGTATAAATTCATGATTTCTTTCACAAGCTAGAAACTAATGTGAAAATGACTTACGCTTATTTGTTTTTGTGACATTAACAGTCTCAGTATCTTCTGGTATGTAAGTTGGATCATGTAATGAATTATCTCTGTCCACACTAAGATCACATTCAGAAACTGCAATATCTATAAACAAGATAGGTAGATCACATTATCACTTATTATGTAGACCTACTTCCTTATTAGATTAATTAAAACTGACGGCAACAACTATAAGTTGAACATAGACTTACTTTTTTAAGAACAAATTCACGTCTATTGAGAAAGTACCATACTTACTTTGATTTATTTTTGTATCATCTGCCTCATATGTAGGATAACATCTAGAATTATCTTCATTACCACAGAGATTAGATGTAGAAATTGCGGTATTCATATCTAAAAAGGAATGGTGCAAATGAAACAGTTTATATACATAGATCAATGATCAATTATAGAGGATTTGAAACTAATTTAGTAACTATGTATAGATTTCCATCCAAAATTTTACAAAAACAGGAACTGTTTCAGATATTTTATAAATAATATAATATTCACTTTTCAATTATTTAATTTCTGGTGTGAGCTTCTCGGGGTACAATATTCCTGGGTAGGTAGAAGATAATCTTTAGGGTTGATATTTCAATATCTTTCGAGGGATTGTTATTCTATTTTTAAAATTTTATGTTTATTTTATTGTCCAAATGTAATAATTATGATTGATATTTTGATAAATTGTTGAACCTTCTCAGACCCTTTCTTTATCCTTCCAAGAATTTTATCTTCAAAAACCAACCACCCTTTTTTGTTTATTTAAGCAAACTTATATACCTCTTCTCGATGTTTCCTTTTATAATTCGTATTCTAAATGTAATATCCAAAATTTAGGACTTGATAAAGGCTTTATTTATTACTGGGTAGAAAATGAAACAGAAATTTTGATACTTGAAATAAATTCTACACTGTATGAATTCTACGTTCTTTCTTTACTTAATAAACATTTTCATGTACCTACCTGTAATCACTAATGAAATTACTAATTCGAAAAACGAAGACGTAGAAAAATTGAAAATATATAATAAGTACCTATCTAGTGTCCTAAAAAGAAACTTTGTTAAGCTTTCTTAACCACTTTGTCAGATATAGTCGATTAACATCCATTGAAGCCCATTGAAGTCGATTGTCACTTTGTCTTGATTGAAAATTTTCAAAGTCTATCTTCCTCATTTGAAGTCGAATTTCAACATTTCTCATATATTTGAATGAGTTTGCATCTAACTTTGTCAGATATCGTCGATTTACATTCATTGAAGCCCATTGAAGTCGGATCTCACTTTGTGTTGATTGAAAATTTTCAAAGTCTATCTTCCTCATTTGAAGTCGAATTTCAACATTTCTCATATATTTGAATGAGTTTGCATCTAACTTTGTCAGATATCGTCGATTTACATTCATTGAAGCCCATTGAAGTCGAATCTCACTTTGTGTTGATTGAAAATTTTCAAAGTCTATCTTCCTCATTTGAAGTCGAATTTCAACATTTCTCATATATTTGAATGAGTTTGCATCTAACTTTGTCAGATATCGTCGATTTACATTCATTGAAGCCCATTGAAGTCGTTTGTCACTTTGTGTTGATTGAAAATTTTCAAAGTCTATCTTCCTCATTTGAAGTCGAATTTCAACATTTCTCATATATTTGAATGAGTTTGCATCTAACTTTGTCAGATATCGTCGATTTACATTCATTGAAGCCTATTGAAGTCGATTCTCACTTTGTGTTGATTGAAAAATTTCAAAGTCTATCTTCCTCATTTGAAGTCGAATTTCAACATTTCTCATATATTTGAATGAGTTTGCATCTAACTTTGTCAGATATCGTCGATTTACATTCATTGAAGCCCATTGAAGTCATTTGTCACTTTGTGTTGATTGAAAATTTTCAAAGTCTATCTTCCTCATTTGAAGTCGAATTTCAACATTTCTCATATATTTGAATGAGTTTGCGTCTAACTTTGTCAGATATCGTCGATTTACATTCATTGAAGCCCATTGAAGTCGATTCTCACTTTGTGTTGATTAAAAATTTTCAAAGTCTATCTTCCTCATTTGAAGTCGAATATCAACATTTCTCATATATTTGAATGAGTTTGCATCTAACTTTGTCAGATATCATCGAATAACATCCATTGAAGCCCATTGAGGTCAACTGTCACTTTGTAATTTTGTAACTTTGTGTTGATTTGACATATCATATTTTCTGAAAAATTGGTGTGAACTTTTTGAAACTCATTGTATATATAATTATTTAAAAAAAAATGAAAAATTAGTGGCCACCTGATAACTGAGGTATAAATTCATGATTTCTTTCACAAGCTAGAAACTAATGTGAAAATGACTTACGCTTATTTGTTTTTGTGACATTAACAGTCTCAGTATCTTCTGGTATGTAAGTTGGATCATGTAATGAATTATCTCTGTCCACACTAAGATCACATTCAGAAACTGCAATATCTATAAACAAGATAGGTAGATCACATTATCACTTATTATGTAGACCTACTTCCTTATTAGATTAATTAAAACTGACGGCAACAACTATAAGTTGAACATAGACTTACTTTTTTAAGAACAAATTCACGTCTATTGAGAAAGTACCATACTTACTTTGATTTATTTTTGTATCATCTGCCTCATATGTAGGATAACATCTAGAATTATCTTCATTACCACAGAGATTAGATGTAGAAATTGCAGTATTCATATCTAAAAAGGAATGGTGCAAATGAAACAGTTTATATACATAGATCAATGATCAATTATAGAGGATTTGAAACTAATTTAGTAACTATGTATAGATTTCCATCCAAAATTTTACAAAAACAGGAACTGTTTCAGATATTTTATAAATAATATAATATTCACTTTTCAATTATTTAATTTCTGGTGTGAGCTTCTCGGGGTACAATATTCCTGGGTAGGTAGAAGATAGTCTTTAGGGTTGATATTTCAATATCTTTCGAGGGATTGTTATTCTATTTTTAAAATTTTATGTTTATTTTATTGTCCAAATGTAATAATTATGATTGATATTTTGATAAATTGTTGAACCTTCTCAGACCCTTTCTTTATCCTTCCAAGAATTTTATCTTCAAAAACCAACCACCCTTTTTTGTTTATTTAAGCAAACTTATATACCTCTTCTCGATGTTTCCTTTTATAATTCGTATTCTAAATGTAATATCCAAAATTTAGGACTTGATAAAGGCTTTATTTATTACTGGGTAGAAAATGAAACAGAAATTTTGAAACTTGAAATAAATTCTACACTGTATGAATTCTACGTTCTTTCTTTACTTAATAAACATTTTCATGTACCTACCTGTAATCACTAATGAAATTACTAATTCGAAAAACGAAGACGTAGAAAAATTGAAAATATATAATAAGTACCTATCTAGTGTCCTAAAAAGAAACTTTGTTAAGCTTTCTTAACCACTTTGTCAGATATAGTCGATTAACATCCATTGAAGCCCATTGAAGTCGATTGTCACTTTGTCTTGATTGAAAATTTTCAAAGTCTATCTTCCTCATTTGAAGTCGAATTTCAACATTTCTCATATATTTGAATGAGTTTGCATCTAACTTTGTCAGATATCGTCGATTTACATTCATTGAAGCCCATTGAAGTCGGATCTCACTTTGTGTTGATTGAAAATTTTCAAAGTCTATCTTCCTCATTTGAAGTCGAATTTCAACATTTCTCATATATTTGAATGAGTTTGCATCTAACTTTGTCAGATATCGTCGATTTACATTCATTGAAGCCCATTGAAGTCGAATCTCACTTTGTGTTGATTGAAAATTTTCAAAGTCTATCTTCCTCATTTGAAGTCGAATTTCAACATTTCTCATATATTTGAATGAGTTTGCATCTAACTTTGTCAGATATCGTCGATTTACATTCATTGAAGCCCATTGAAGTCGTTTGTCACTTTGTGTTGATTGAAAATTTTCAAAGTCTATCTTCCTCATTTGAAGTCGAATTTCAACATTTCTCATATATTTGAATGAGTTTGCATCTAACTTTGTCAGATATCGTCGATTTACATTCATTGAAGCCTATTGAAGTCGATTCTCACTTTGTGTTGATTGAAAAATTTCAAAGTCTATCTTCCTCATTTGAAGTCGAATTTCAACATTTCTCATATATTTGAATGAGTTTGCATCTAACTTTGTCAGATATCGTCGATTTACATTCATTGAAGCCCATTGAAGTCGATTCTCACTTTGTGTTGATTGAAAAATTTCAAAGTCTATCTTCCTCATTTGAAGTCGAATTTCAACATTTCTCATATATTTGAATGAGTTTGCATCTAACTTTGTCAGATATCATCGAATAACATCCATTGAAGCCCATTGAGGTCAACTGTCACTTTGTAATTTTGTAACTTTGTGTTGATTTGACATATCATATTTTCTGAAAAATTGGTGTGAACTTTTTGAAACTCATTGTATATATAATTATTTAAAAAAAAATGAAAAATTAGTGGCCACCTGATAACTGAGGTATAAATTCATGATTTCTTTCACAAGCTAGAAACTAATGTGAAAATGACTTACGCTTATTTGTTTTTGTGACATTAACAGTCTCAGTATCTTCTGGTATGTAAGTTGGATCATGTAATGAATTATCTCTATCCACACTAAGATCACATTCAGAAACTGCAATATCTATAAACAAGATAGGTAGATCACATTATCACTTATTATGTAGACCTACTTCCTTATTAGATTAATTAAAACTGACGGCAACAACTATAAGTTGAACATAGACTTACTTTTTTAAGAACAAATTCACGTCTATTGAGAAAGTACCATACTTACTTTGATTTATTTTTGTATCATCTGCCTCATATGTAGGATAACATCTAGAATTATCTTCATTACCACAGAGATTAGATGTAGAAATTGCAGTATTCATATCTAAAAAGGAATGGTGCAAATGAAACAGTTTATATACATAGATCAATGATCAATTATAGAGGATTTGAAACTAATTTAGTAACTATGTATAGATTTCCATCCAAAATTTTACAAAAACAGGAACTGTTTCAGATATTTTATAAATAATATAATATTCACTTTTCAATTATTTAATTTCTGGTGTGAGCTTCTCGGGGTACAATAATTCCTAGGTAGGTAGAAGATAGTCTTTAGGGTTGATATTTCAATATCTTTCGAGGGATTGTTATTCTATTTTTAAAATTTTATGTTTATTTTATTGTCCAAATGTAATAATTATGATTGATATTTTGATAAATTGTTGAACCTTCTCAGACCCTTTCTTTATCCTTCCAAGAATTTTATCTTCAAAAACCAACCACCCTTATTTATTTATTTAAGCAAACTTATATACCTCTTCTCGATGTTTCCTTTTATAATTCGTATTCTAAATGTAATATCCAAAATTTAGGACTTGATAAAGGCTTTATTTATTACTGGGTAGAAAATGAAACAGAAATTTTGAAACTTGAAATAAATTCTACACTGTATGAATTCTACGTTCTTTCTTTACTTAATAAACATTTTCATGTACCTACCTGTAATCACTAATGAAATTACTAATTCGAAAAACGAAGACGTAGAAAAATTGAAAATATATAATAAGTACCTATCTAGTGTCCTAAAAAGAAACTTTGTTAAGCTTTCTTAACCACTTTGTCAGATATAGTCGATTAACATCCATTGAAGCCCATTGAAGTCGATTGTCACTTTGTCTTGATTGAAAATTTTCAAAGTCTATCTTCCTCATTTGAAGTCGAATTTCAACATTTCTCATATATTTGAATGAGTTTGCATCTAACTTTGTCAGATATCGTCGATTTACATTCATTGAAGCCCATTGAAGTCGAATCTCACTTTGTGTTGATTGAAAATTTTCAAAGTCTATCTTCCTCATTTGAAGTCGAATTTCAACATTTCTCATATATTTGAATGAGTTTGCATCTAACTTTGTCAGATATCGTCGATTTACATTCATTGAAGCCCATTGAAGTCGAATCTCACTTTGTGTTGATTGAAAATTTTCAAAGTCTATCTTCCTCATTTGAAGTCGAATTTCAACATTTCTCATATATTTGAATGAGTTTGCATCTAACTTTGTCAGATATCGTCGATTTACATTCATTGAAGCCCATTGAAGTCGTTTGTCACTTTGTGTTGATTGAAAATTTTCAAAGTCTATCTTCCTCATTTGAAGTCGAATTTCAACATTTCTCATATATTTGAATGAGTTTGCATCTAACTTTGTCAGATATCGTCGATTTACATTCATTGAAGCCCATTGAAGTCGATTCTCACTTTGTGTTGATTAAAAATTTTCAAAGTCTATCTTCCTCATTTGAAGTCGAGAATCAACATTTCTCATATATTTGAATGAGTTTGCATCTAACTTTGTCAGATATCATCGAATAACATCCATTGAAGCCCATTGAGGTCAACTGTCACTTTGTAATAATTGAAAATTTTCAAAGTCTATCTTCCTAATTTGAAGTCGAATTTCAACATTTATCATATATTTGAGTGAGTTTGCATCTAACTTTGTCAGATATCATCGAATAACATCCATTGAAGCCCATTGAGGTCAACTGTCACTTTGTAATTTTGTAACTTTGTGTTGATTTGACATCTCATATTTTCTGAAAAATTGGTGTGAACTTTTTGAAACTCATTGTATATATAATTATTTAAAAAAAAATGAAAAATTAGTGGCCACCTGATAACTGAGGTATAAATTCATGATTTCTTTCACAAGCTAGAAACTAATGTGAAAATGACTTACGCTTATTTGTTTTTGTGACATTAACAGTCTCAGTATCTTCTGGTATGTAAGTTGGATCATGTAATGAATTATCTCTGTCCACATAAGATCACATTCAGAAACTGCAATATCTATAAACAAGATAGGTAGATCACATTATCACTTATTATGTAGACCTACTTCCTTATTAGATTAATTAAAACTGACGGCAACAACTATAAGTTGAACATAGACTTACTTTTTTAAGAACAAATTCACGTCTATTGAGAAAGTACCATACTTACTTTGATTTATTTTTGTATCATCTGCCTCATATGTAGGATAACATCTAGAATTATCTTCATTACCACAGAGATTAGATGTAGAAATTGCAGTATTCATATCTAAAAAGGAATGGTGCAAATGAAACAGTTTATATACATACATTTATATATATATATTATTTATATATATATCAATGATCAATTATAGAGGATTTGAAACTAATTTAGTAACTATGTATAGATTTCCATCCAAAATTTTACAAAAACAGAAACTGTTTCAGATATTTTATAAATAATATAATATTCACTTTTCAATTATTTAATTTCTGGTGTGAGCTTCTGGGGTACAATAATTCCTAGGTAGGTAGAAGATAGTCTTTAGGGTTGATATTTCAATATCTTTCGAGGGATTGTTATTCTTTTTTTAAAATTTTATGTTTATTTTATTGTCCAAATGTAATAATTATGATTGATATTTTGATAAATTGTTGAACCTTCTCAGACCCTTTCTTTATCCTTCCAAGAATTTTATCTTCAAAAACCAACCACCCTTTTTTGTTTATTTAAGCAAACTTATATACCTCTTCTCGATGTTTCCTTTTATAATTCGTATTCTAAATGTAATATCCAAAATTTAGGACTTGATAAAGGCTTTATTTATTACTGGGTAGAAAATGAAACAGAAATTTTGAAACTTGAAATAAATTCTACACTGTATGAATTCTACGTTCTTTCTTTACTTAATAAACATTATCATGTACCTACCTGTAATCACTAATGAAATTACTAATTCGAAAAACGAAGACGTAGAAAAATTGAAAATATATAATAAGTACCTATCTAGTGTCCTAAAAAGAAACTTTTTTAAGCTTTCTTAACCACTTTGTCAGATATAGTCGATTAACATCCATTGAAGCCCATTGAAGTCGATTGTCACTTTGTCTTGATTGAAAATTTTCAAAGTCTATCTTCCTCATTTGAAGTCGAATTTCAACATTTCTCATATATTTGAATGAGTTTGCATCTAACTTTGTCAGATATCGTCGATTTACATTCATTGAAGCCCATTGAAGTCGATTCTCACTTTGTGTTGATTGAAAATTTTCAAAGTCTATCTTCCTCATTTGAAGTCGAATTTCAACATTTCTCATATATTTGAATGAGTTTGCATCTAACTTTGTCAGATATCGTCGATTTACATTCATTGAAGCCCATTGAAGTCGATTCTCACTTTGTGTTGATTAAAAATTTTCAAAGTCTATCTTCCTCATTTGAAGTCGAATTTCAACATTTCTCATATATTTGAATGAGTTTGCATCTAACTTTGTCAGATATCGTCGATTTACATGAGAAATGGTTATTCTATAAGAAATTCTTATAGTGAAAGTAGATTGTTTAGAATTCAATATTTTTAATGGTTTACAATGGATTCTGGTGTGTTTATTTTAGAAATTTTTCATGTATATTATATTCTGTTATTGACCATTATTAGTCCCTTTTTTTGTTGAAAGTATCCTTGGGTTGATATTTATATTTGAAAAATAACACGTGCGGTGCAGTTTTGGAACTCTTTTTATCTGTTTGTAGAATAGTTTGTTTACATTATATCGAGGGTTTAATACCGATAACGAAAAATGATCGTGCAGCCCCTTCTTGGATGCCTTTGTCTTTGTTCCAAGAATTGTTTGTTTCTAATATATTTTTTTGATATTTATGAGATTACATTCAACAGAATTGTTAGAGAGTTAAGGACCACCCTTCACTATGAGAAATTTTAAAATCGCATTATTCTACATAAATAATAGATAGTAATACCAAAATATTTATATATGTTGAGGATTTAATACCGATAACAAAAATTGACCGTGAAGCCCCTTTTTAGACGCCCTCATCTTTGTTGGAAGAATTTCTTATTTACTTCACATTTCGAATTTATTTTTGATATTCATGAGAAAAATAATGTTCAATAGAATATTTTCTTATATGGTTTATGTAATTTGGGGATGAGGACCACCCTACATTATGGGAAGTTTTAAAATCACAGAATTCTCGATATCAAGATAACAAAAAAGTTTTGATTTTGTCTTTATACATATGCAACTAATTTTTTGGAAACATCGTTTCAAATTCTACGATCCTTAATTAATATAAAAATTTTCATGTACTTTTAATCACCAATGAAAGTACTAATTCGAAAAACGAAGGTATGTTGTAAAACATTAAAAGTATATATTACCAAAAGGAAATTACTATTATTTGCTGCCCATAACCTCTACTTATAAAGCCATTTAATAATATTAAGTTATTGTGAATTGTAATAATTAAATCTATGCCATGTTTTATTGTATGAAGTATATCTATTATCACTAATTATTCGAAACTTTCTTAGAAATATTATTAAAAATTTATATTGCTCTTTGAAAACACTATTTTATTCAATATGGAAATTATATAACAAAATATGTAATATTTAATTACTTATTATTTAATAAATCAAAACTTTTACATCTTCTCAGTTCATTGACCCCTTTCGAATTCCTTGGGAATGTCTAGACTTGTTTTTGACTTGCGCACTTTAAATGTGACGTCACAAGCTTTAAACAATGCATTTAATTATTTAGATAATGAAACTTTGACAGTATTACAAATTCGGGCAGACATATTTGATGCTAAATTTTCTATTCGTAAAATTTCGTGCAATTTTGTTTTCGATGGTGAAGTGAAAACTATTTTCTTATTGATATAGGTAAGATATTATTCTCTTTATGTAAAAATTAACGAGATTTGTCCAATTAAAGTTTCCAGGAAAATGAACGATTTCAGTGTATTACATTTTATGGAATGCTAATGTTATATTATTATTTTATTAATATTTTCAAAGTAATTAAAATTAAGCATATTCATCAGATAATTTGAAATTGTTTGAATCATTAATTTACTTATAAACATTAAACAAACGATAATCTAAAATATAGCATCAAATAGTTCGTTGACCCTTGTCTGTCTAGACAGCATGTCGGCCAACTTTGTATGTCGACGCAATTATTGTTCACGTCAAATCTTTTCAACTGTAATGTGTTTTTTCATATAAAAATATATATAGATATTAATATTAAAATACCTTATTTCGATTGTAGTACAAAATAGTTATTATTAGATAAATAAAATACAGAGATACCGGATTTGTTCGATAACGACAAAAAAAACTTTCGATTTCTAGTTTTAAAAATGTGACTAATGTTGAAAATTTTTATTGGAAACATTGGAAATTCTCAGTATATCGATAGAAAATAGCTTTTATTTGAAAATTTTCGTGAAACGGATTGAAAATAAACATTAAAAATTATTTGTTTTTCTTTGATGTTTGTGGACGTGCGTGTTAACAATAATCCGATAAAGAATTTTCCGTGTTTTAATGCAATATTGTGAAAATTATGGATAAACGGAAAATTCTTAACTACCAAGATGGTGATTTCCTCATTTGTGAACTGGTGAGTGATTTTTTGTCTTATTCATTTGATTTTAAATTTACTACCTAAAATATTTCTTGTCATTTGGTCTCAGATTATGGAGTGAAAACTATTTTCTTTTATATATCGGTTATATGCCGCCATTCTTTTGGAACTTTGAATTTTCAAGTGCATTAAACTGGGGATCTTTTAATAAAACAAACTTAATCTAATCGTTTTTCACATATTTTTTTTTTAAGGGTTGTTACTAAACTAATAATTGAGTTTTCTGTTTCATAGAAAACTTTCCAAGTGAAGGTTTCTAATATTTTTTTTGGTATTTGTTCCTCTTGTTCAATAATTGGTGGGTATAGGAAAGAGAAAATTATTTATTGTTTGAATTTAGTGCTTAGCTGCTTCAATATCTTTGTTTTTTCGAATAGAAAAAAATTTGAGCTAATGAAGTTGTCAAGAATGTTTTTCTGGTGACTGATTTGCATTTTGAAAACTGTTTAGTCAAAACTTTCAAAATTCACTTTTCAATTATTTAATTTCTGGTGTGAGCTTCTCGGGGTACAATAATTCCTAGGTAGGTAGAAGATAGTCTTTAGGGTTGATATTTCAATATCTTTCGAGGGATTGTTATTCTATTTTTAAAATTTTATGTTTATTTAATTGTCCAAATGTAATAATTATGATTGATATTTTGATAAATTGTTGAACCTTCTCAGACCCTTTCTTTATCCTTCCAAGAATTTTATCTTCAAAAACCAACCACCCTTTTTTGTTTATTTAAGCAAACTTATATACCTCTTCTCGATATTTCCTTTTATAATTCGTATTCTAAATGTAATATCCAAAATTTAGGACTTGATAAAGGCTTTATTTATTACTGGGTAGAAAATGAAACAGAAATTTTGAAACTTGAAATAAATTCTACACTGTATGAATTCTACGTTCTTTCTTTACTTAATAAACATTTTCATGTACCTACCTGTAATCACTAATGAAATTACTAATTCGAAAAACGAAGACGTAGAAAAATTGAAAATATATAATAAGTACCTATCTAGTGTCCTAAAAAGAAACTTTGTTAAGCTTTCTTAACCACTTTGTCAGATATAGTCGATTAACATCCATTGAAGCCCATTGAAGTCGATTGTCACTTTGTCTTGATTGAAAATTTTCAAAGTCTATCTTCCTCATTTGAAGTCGAATTTCAACATTTACATTCATTGAAGCCCATTGAAGTCGTTTGTCACTTTGTGTTGATTGAAAATTTTCAAAGTCTATCTTCCTCATTTGAAGTCGAATTTCAACATTTCTCATATATTTGAATGAGTTTGCGTCTAACTTTGTCAGATATCGTCGATTTACATTCATTGAAGCCCATTGAAGTCGATTCTCACTTTGTGTTGATTAAAAATTTTCAAAGTCTATCTTCCTCATTTGAAGTCGAATATCAACATTTCTCATATATTTGAATGAGTTTGCATCTAACTTTGTCAGATATCATCGAATAACATCCATTGAAGCCCATTGAGGTCAACTGTCACTTTGTAATTTTGTAACTTTGTGTTGATTTGACATCTCATATTTTCTGAAAAATTGGTGTGAACTTTTTGAAACTCATTGTATATATAATTATTTAAAAAAAAATGGAAAATTAGTGGCCACCTGATAACTGAGGTATAAATTCATGATTTCTTTCACAAGCTAGAAACTAATGTGAAAATGACTTACGCTTATTTGTTTTTGTGACATTAACAGTCTCAGTATCTTCTGGTATGTAAGTTGGATCATGTAATGAATTATCTCTGTCCACACTAAGATCACATTCAGAAACTGCAATATCTATAAACAAGATAGGTAGATCACATTATCACTTATTATGTAGACCTACTTCCTTATTAGATTAATTAAAACTGACGGCAACAACTATAAGTTGAACATAGACTTACTTTTTTAAGAACAAATTCACGTCTATTGAGAAAGTACCATACTTACTTTGATTTATTTTTGTATCATCTGCCTCATATGTAGGATAACATCTAGAATTATCTTCATTACCACAGAGATTAGATGTAGAAATTGCAGTATTCATATCTAAAAAGGAATGGTGCAAATGAAACAGTTTATATACATAGATCAATGATCAATTATAGAGGATTTGAAACTAATTTAGTAACTATGTATAGATTTCCATCCAAAATTTTACAAAAACAGGAACTGTTTCAGATATTTTATAAATAATATAATATTCACTTTTCAATTATTTAATTTCTGGTGTGAGCTTCTCGGGGTACAATATTCCTAGGTAGGTAGAAGATAGTCTTTAGGGTTGATATTTCAATATCTTTCGAGGGATTGTTATTCTATTTTTAAAATTTTATGTTTATTTTATTGTCCAAATGTAATAATTATGATTGATATTTTGATAAATTGTTGAACCTTCTCAGACCCTTTCTTTATCCTTCCAAGAATTTTATCTTCAAAAACCAACCACCTTTTTTTGTTTATTTAAGCAAACTTATATACCTCTTCTCGATGTTTCCTTTTATAATTCGTATTCTAAATGTAATATCCAAAATTTAGGACTTGATAAAGGCTTTATTTATTACTGGGTAGAAAATGAAACAGAAATTTTGAAACTTGAAATAAATTCTACACTGTATGAATTCTACGTTCTTTCTTTACTTAATAAACATTTTCATGTACCTACCTGTAATCACTAATGAAATTACTAATTCGAAAAACGAAGACGTAGAAAAATTGAAAATATATAATAAGTACCTATCTAGTGTCCTAAAAAGAAACTTTGTTAAGCTTTCTTAACCACTTTGTCAGATATAGTCGATTAACATCCATTGAAGCCCATTGAAGTCGATTGTCACTTTGTCTTGATTGAAAATTTTCAAAGTCTATCTTCCTCATTTGAAGTCGAATTTCAACATTTCTCATATATTTGAATGAGTTTGCATCTAACTTTGTCAGATATCGTCGATTTACATTCATTGAAGCCCATTGAAGTCGGATCTCACTTTGTGTTGATTGAAAATTTTCAAAGTCTATCTTCCTCATTTGAAGTCGAATTTCAACATTTCTCATATATTTGAATGAGTTTGCATCTAACTTTGTCAGATATCGTCGATTTACATTCATTGAAGCCCATTGAAGTCGAATCTCACTTTGTGTTGATTGAAAATTTTCAAAGTCTATCTTCCTCATTTGAAGTCGAATTTCAACATTTCTCATATATTTGAATGAGTTTGCATCTAACTTTGTCAGATATCGTCGATTTACATTCATTGAAGCCCATTGAAGTCGTTTGTCACTTTGTGTTGATTGAAAATTTTCAAAGTCTATCTTCCTCATTTGAAGTCGAATTTCAACATTTCTCATATATTTGAATGAGTTTGCATCTAACTTTGTCAGATATCGTCGATTTACATTCATTGAAGCCTATTGAAGTCGATTCTCACTTTGTGTTGATTGAAAAATTTCAAAGTCTATCTTCCTCATTTGAAGTCGAATTTCAACATTTCTCATATATTTGAATGAGTTTGCATCTAACTTTGTCAGATATCGTCGATTTACATTCATTGAAGCCCATTGAAGTCATTTGTCACTTTGTGTTGATTGAAAATTTTCAAAGTCTATCTTCCTCATTTGAAGTCGAATTTCAACATTTCTCATATATTTGAATGAGTTTGCGTCTAACTTTGTCAGATATCGTCGATTTACATTCATTGAAGCCCATTGAAGTCGATTCTCACTTTGTGTTGATTAAAAATTTTCAAAGTCTATCTTCCTCATTTGAAGTCGAATATCAACATTTCTCATATATTTGAATGAGTTTGCATCTAACTTTGTCAGATATCATCGAATAACATCCATTGAAGCCCATTGAGGTCAACTGTCACTTTGTAATTTTGTAACTTTGTGTTGATTTGACATATCATATTTTCTGAAAAATTGGTGTGAACTTTTTGAAACTCATTGTATATATAACTATTTAAAAAAAAATGAAAAATTAGTGGCCACCTGATAACTGAGGTATAAATTCATGATTTCTTTCACAAGCTAGAAACTAATGTGAAAATGACTTACGCTTATTTGTTTTTGTGACATTAACAGTCTCAGTATCTTCTGGTATGTAAGTTGGATCATGTAATGAATTATCTCTGTCCACACTAAGATCACATTCAGAAACTGCAATATCTATAAACAAGATAGGTAGATCACATTATCACTTATTATGTAGACCTACTTCCTTATTAGATTAATTAAAACTGACGGCAACAACTATAAGTTGAACATAGACTTACTTTTTTAAGAACAAATTCACGTCTATTGAGAAAGTACCATACTTACTTTGATTTATTTTTGTATCATCTGCCTCATATGTAGGATAACATCTAGAATTATCTTCATTACCACAGAGATTAGATGTAGAAATTGCAGTATTCATATCTAAAAAGGAATGGTGCAAATGAAACAGTTTATATACATAGATCAATGATCAATTATAGAGGATTTGAAACTAATTTAGTAACTATGTATAGATTTCCATCCAAAATTTTACAAAAACAGGAACTGTTTCAGATATTTTATAAATAATATAATATTCACTTTTCAATTATTTAATTTCTGGTGTGAGCTTCTCGGGGTACAATAATTCCTAGGTAGGTAGAAGATAGTCTTTAGGGTTGATATTTCAATATCTTTCGAGGGATTGTTATTCTATTTTTAAAATTTTATGTTTATTTTATTGTCCAAATGTAATAATTATGATTGATATTTTGATAAATTGTTGAACCTTCTCAGACCCTTTCTTTATCCTTCCAAGAATTTTATCTTCAAAAACCAACCACCCTTATTTATTTATTTAAGCAAACTTATATACCTCTTCTCGATGTTTCCTTTTATAATTCGTATTCTAAATGTAATATCCAAAATTTAGGACTTGATAAAGGCTTTATTTATTACTGGGTAGAAAATGAAACAGAAATTTTGAAACTTGAAATAAATTCTACACTGTATGAATTCTACGTTCTTTCTTTACTTAATAAACATTTTCATGTACCTACCTGTAATCACTAATGAAATTACTAATTCGAAAAACGAAGACGTAGAAAAATTGAAAATATATAATAAGTACCTATCTAGTGTCCTAAAAAGAAACTTTGTTAAGCTTTCTTAACCACTTTGTCAGATATAGTCGATTAACATCCATAGAAGCCCATTGAAGTCGATTGTCACTTTGTCTTGATTGAAAATTTTCAAAGTCTATCTTCCTCATTTGAAGTCGAATTTCAACATTTCTCATATATTTGAATGAGTTTGCATCTAACTTTGTCAGATATCGTCGATTTACATTCATTGAAGCCCATTGAAGTCGTTTGTCACTTTGTGTTGATTGAAAATTTTCAAAGTCTATCTTCCTCATTTGAAGTCGAATTTCAACATTTCTCATATATTTGAATGAGTTTGCATCTAACTTTGTCAGATATCGTCGATTTACATTCATTGAAGCCCATTGAAGTCGAATCTCACTTTGTGTTGATTGAAAATTTTCAAAGTCTATCTTCCTCATTTGAAGTCGAATTTCAACATTTCTCATATATTTGAATGAGTTTGCATCTAACTTTGTCAGATATCGTCGATTTACATTCATTGAAGCCCATTGAAGTCGTTTGTCACTTTGTGTTGATTGAACATTTTCAAATTCTATCTTCCTCATTTGAAGTCGAATTTCAACATTTCTCATATATTTGAATGAGTTTGCATCTAACTTTGTCAGATATCGTCGATTTACATTCATTGAAGCCCATTGAAGTCGATTCTCACTTTGTGTTGATTAAAAATTTTCAAAGTCTATCTTCCTCATTTGAAGTCGAATATCAACATTTCTCATATATTTGAATGAGTTTGGATCTAACTTTGTCAGATATCATCGAATAACATCCATTGAAGCCCATTGAGGTCAACTGTCACTTTGTAATTTTGTAACTTTGTGTTGATTTGACATCTCATATTTTCTGAAAAATTGGTGTGAACTTTTTGAAACTCATTGTATATATAATTATTTAAAAAAAAATGAAAAATTAGTGGCCACCTGATAACTGAGGTATAAATTCATGATTTCTTTCACAAGCTAGAAACTAATGTGAAAATGACTTACGCTTATTTGTTTTTGTGACATTAACAGTCTCAGTATCTTCTGGTATGTAAGTTGGATCATGTAATGAATTATCTCTGTCCACACTAAGATCACATTCAGAAACTGCAATATCTATAAACAAGATAGGTAGATCACATTATCACTTATTATGTAGACCTACTTCCTTATTAGATTAATTAAAACTGACGGCAACAACTATAAGTTGAACATAAACTTACTTTTTTAAGAACAAATTCACGTCTATTGAGAAAGTACCATACTTACATTGATTTATTTTTGTATCATCTGCCTCATATGTAGGATAACATCTAGAATTATCTTCATTACCACAGAGATTAGATGTAGAAATTGCAGTATTCATATCTAAAAAGGAATGGTGCAAATGAAACAGTTTATATACATAGATCAATGATCAATTATAGAGGATTTGAAACTAATTTAGTAACTATGTATAGATTTCCATCCAAAATTTTACAAAAACAGGAACTGTTTCAGATATTTTATAAATAATATAATATTCACTTTTCAATTATTTAATTTCTGGTGTGAGCTTCTCGGGGTACAATATTCCTGGGTAGGTAGAAGATAGTCTTTAGGGTTGATATTTCAATATCTTTCGAGGGATTGTTATTCTATTTTTAAAATTTTATGTTTATTTTATTGTCCAAATGTAATAATTATGATTGATATTTTGATAAATTGTTGAACCTTCTCAGACCCTTTCTTTATCCTTCCAAGAATTTTATCTTCAAAAACCAACCACCCTTTTTTGTTTATTTAAGCAAACTTATATACCTCTTCTCGATGTTTCCTTTTATAATTCGTATTCTAAATGTAATATCCAAAATTTAGGACTTGATAAAGGCTTTATTTATTACTGGGTAGAAAATGAAACAGAAATTTTGAAACTTGAAATAAATTCTACACTGTATGAATTCTACGTTCTTTCTTTACTTAATAAACATTTTCATGTACCTACCTGTAATCACTAATGAAATTACTAATTCGAAAAACGAAGACGTAGAAAAATTGAAAATATATAATAAGTACCTATCTAGTGTCCTAAAAAGAAACTTTTTTAAGCTTTCTTAACCACTTTGTCAGATATAGTCGATTAACATCCATTGAAGCCCATTGAAGTCGATTGTCACTTTGTCTTGATTGAAAATTTTCAAAGTCTATCTTCCTCATTTGAAGTCGAATTTCAACATTTCTCATATATTTGAATGAGTTTGCATCTAACTTTGTCAGATATCGTCGATTTACATTCATTGAAGCCCATTGAAGTCGGATCTCACTTTGTGTTGATTGAAAATTTTCAAAGTCTATCTTCCTCATTTGAAGTCGAATTTCAACATTTCTCATATATTTGAATGAGTTTGCATCTAACTTTGTCAGATATCGTCGATTTACATTCATTGAAGCCCATTGAAGTCGAATCTCACTTTGTGTTGATTGAAAATTTTCAAAGTCTATCTTCCTCATTTGAAGTCGAATTTCAACATTTCTCATATATTTGAATGAGTTTGCATCTAACTTTGTCAGATATCGTCGATTTACATTCATTGAAGCCTATTGAAGTCGATTCTCACTTTGTGTTGATTGAAAAATTTCAAAGTCTATCTTCCTCATTTGAAGTCGAATTTCAACATTTCTCATATATTTGAATGAGTTTGCATCTAACTTTGTCATATATCGTCGATTTACATTCATTGAAGCCCATTGAAGTCGTTTGTCACTTTGTGTTGATTGAACATTTTCAAAGTCTATCTTCCTCATTTGAAGTCGAATTTCAACATTTCTCATATATTTGAATGAGTTTGCATCTAACTTTGTCAGATATCGTCGATTTACATTCATTGAAGCCTATTGAAGTCGATTCTCACTTTGTGTTGATTGAAAAATTTCAAAGTCTATCTTCCTCATTTGAAGTCGAATTTCAACATTTCTCATATATTTGAATGAGTTTGCATCTAACTTTGTCAGATATCGTCGATTTACATTCATTGAAGCCCATTGAAGTCATTTGTCACTTTGTGTTGATTGAAAATTTTCAAAGTCTATCTTCCTCATTTGAAGTCGAATTTCAACATTTCTCATATATTTGAATGAGTTTGCGTCTAACTTTGTCAGATATCGTCGATTTACATTCATTGAAGCCCATTGAAGTCGATTCTCACTTTGTGTTGATTAAAAATTTTCAAAGTCTATCTTCCTCATTTGAAGTCGAATATCAACATTTCTCATATATTTGAATGAGTTTGCATCTA
This sequence comes from Diorhabda sublineata, assembly GCF_026230105.1. Lineage (NCBI taxonomy): Eukaryota > Metazoa > Arthropoda > Insecta > Coleoptera > Chrysomelidae > Diorhabda > Diorhabda sublineata. The sequence continues at coordinate 65,849 of NW_026614296.1, read as the reverse complement.
ACTTTGTCAGATATCATCGAATAACATCCATTGAAGCCCATTGAGGTCAACTGTCACTTTGTAATTTTGTAACTTTGTGTTGATTTGACATATCATATTTTCTGAAAAATTGGTGTGAACTTTTTGAAACTCATTGTATATATAATTATTTAAAAAAAAATGAAAAATTAGTGGCCACCTGATAACTGAGGTATAAATTCATGATTTCTTTCACAAGCTAGAAACTAATGTGAAAATGACTTACGCTTATTTGTTTTTGTGACATTAACAGTCTCAGTATCTTCTGGTATGTAAGTTGGATCATGTAATGAATTATCTCTGTCCACACTAAGATCACATTCAGAAACTGCAATATCTATAAACAAGATAGGTAGATCACATTATCACTTATTATGTAGACCTACTTCCTTATTAGATTAATTAAAACTGACGGCAACAACTATAAGTTGAACATAGACTTACTTTTTTAAGAACAAATTCAGGTCTATTGAGAAAGTACCATACTTACTTTGATTTATTTTTGTATCATCTGCCTCATATGTAGGATAACATCTAGAATTATCTTCATTACCACAGAGATTAGATGTAGAAATTGCAGTATTCATATCTAAAAAGGAATGGTGCAAATGAAACAGTTTATATACATAGATCAATGATCAATTATAGAGGATTTGAAACTAATTTAGTAACTATGTATAGATTTCCATCCAAAATTTTACAAAAACAGGAACTGTTTCAGATATTTTATAAATAATATAATATTCACTTTTCAATTATTTAATTTCTGGTGTGAGCTTCTCGGGGTACAATAATTCCTAGGTAGGTAGAAGATAGTCTTTAGGGTTGATATTTCAATATCTTTCGAGGGATTGTTATTCTATTTTTAAAATTTTATATTTATTTTATTGTCCAAATGTAATAATTATGATTGATATTTTGATAAATTGTTGAACCTTCTCAGATCCTTTCTTTATCCTTCCAAGAATTTTATCTTCAAAAACCAACCACCCTTATTTATTTATTTAAGCAAACTTATATACCTCTTCTCGATGTTTCCTTTTATAATTCGTATTCTAAATGTAATATCCAAAATTTAGGACTTGATAAAGGCTTTATTTATTACTGGGTAGAAAATGAAACAGAAATTTTGAAACTTGAAATAAATTCTACACTGTATGAATTCTACGTTCTTTCTTTACTTAATAAACATTTTCATGTACCTACCTGTAATCACTAATGAAATTACTAATTCGAAAAACGAAGACGTAGAAAAATTGAAAATATATAATAAGTACCTATCTAGTGTCCTAAAAAGAAACTTTGTTAAGCTTTCTTAACCACTTTGTCAGATATAGTCGATTAACATCCATAGAAGCCCATTGAAGTCGATTGTCACTTTGTCTTGATTGAAAATTTTCAAAGTCTATCTTCCTCATTTGAAGTCGAATTTCAACATTTCTCATATATTTGAATGAGTTTGCATCTAACTTTGTCAGATATCGTCGATTTACATTCATTGAAGCCCATTGAAGTCGTTTGTCACTTTGTGTTGATTGAAAATTTTCAAAGTCTATCTTCCTCATTTGAAGTCGAATTTCAACATTTCTCATATATTTGAATGAGTTTGCATCTAACTTTGTCAGATATCGTCGATTTACATTCATTGAAGCCCATTGAAGTCGAATCTCACTTTGTGTTGATTGAAAATTTTCAAAGTCTATCTTCCTCATTTGAAGTCGAATTTCAACATTTCTCATATATTTGAATGAGTTTGCATCTAACTTTGTCAGATATCGTCGATTTACATTCATTGAAGCCCATTGAAGTCGTTTGTCACTTTGTGTTGATTGAACATTTTCAAAGTCTATCTTCCTCATTTGAAGTCGAATTTCAACATTTCTCATATATTTGAATGAGTTTGCATCTAACTTTGTCAGATATCGTCGATTTACATTCATTGAAGCCCATTGAAGTCGATTCTCACTTTGTGTTGATTAAAAATTTTCAAAGTCTATCTTCCTCATTTGAAGTCGAATATCAACATTTCTCATATATTTGAATGAGTTTGCATCTAACTTTGTCAGATATCATCGAATAACATCCATTGAAGCCCATTGAGGTCAACTGTCACTTTGTAATTTTGTAACTTTGTGTTGATTTGACATCTCATATTTTCTGAAAAATTGGTGTGAACTTTTTGAAACTCATTGTATATATAATTATTTAAAAAAAAATGAAAAATTAGTGGCCACCTGATAACTGAGGTATAAATTCATGATTTCTTTCACAAGCTAGAAACTAATGTGAAAATGACTTACGCTTATTTGTTTTTGTGACATTAACAGTCTCAGTATCTTCTGGTATGTAAGTTGGATCATGTAATGAATTATCTCTGTCCACACTAAGATCACATTCAGAAACTGCAATATCTATAAACAAGATAGGTAGATCACATTATCACTTATTATGTAGACCTACTTCCTTATTAGATTAATTAAAACTGACGGCAACAACTATAAGTTGAACATAGACTTACTTTTTTAAGAACAAATTCACGTCTATTGAGAAAGTACCATACTTACATTGATTTATTTTTGTATCATCTGCCTCATATGTAGGATAACATCTAGAATTATCTTCATTACCACAGAGATTAGATGTAGAAATTGCAGTATTCATATCTAAAAAGGAATGGTGCAAATGAAACAGTTTATATACATAGATCAATGATCAATTATAGAGGATTTGAAACTAATTTAGTAACTATGTATAGATTTCCATCCAAAATTTTACAAAAACAGGAACTGTTTCAGATATTTTATAAATAATATAATATTCACTTTTCAATTATTTAATTTCTGGTGTGAGCTTCTCGAGGTACAATAATTCCTAGGTAGGTAGAAGATAGTCTTTAGGGTTGATATTTCAATATCTTTTGAGGGATTGTTATTCTATTTTTAAAATTTTATGTTTATTTCATTGTCCAAATGTAATAATTATGATTGATATTTTGATAAATTGTTGAACCTTCTCAGACCCTTTCTTTATCCTTCCAAGAATTTTATCTTCAAAAACCAACCACCCTTATTTATTTATTTAAGCAAACTTATATACCTCTTCTCGATGTTTCCTTTTATAATTCGTATTCTAAATGTAATATCCAAAATTTAGGACTTGATAAAGGCTTTATTTATTACTGGGTAGAAAATGAAACAGAAATTTTGAAACTTGAAATAAATTCTACACTGTATGAATTCCACGTTCTTTCTTTACTTAATAAACATTTTCATGTACCTACCTGTAATCACTAATGAAATTACTAATTCGAAAAACGAAGACGTAGAAAAATTGAAAATATATAATAAGTACCTATCTAGTGTCCTAAAAAGAAACTTTGTTAAGCTTTCTTAACCACTTTGTCAGATATAGTCGATTAACATCCATTGAAGCCCATTGAAGTCGATTGTCACTTTGTCTTGATTGAAAATTTTCAAAGTCTATCTTCCTCATTTGAAGTCGAATTTCAACATTTCTCATATATTTGAATGAGTTTGCATCTAACTTTGTCAGATATCGTCGATTTACATTCATTGAAGCCCATTGAAGTCGTTTGTCACTTTGTGTTGATTGAAAATTTTCAAAGTCTATCTTCCTCATTTGAAGTCGAATTTCAACATTTCTCATATATTTGAATGAGTTTGCATCTAACTTTGTCAGATATCGTCGATTTACATTCATTGAAGCCCATTGAAGTCGATTCTCACTTTGTGTTGATTAAAAATTTTCAAAGTCTATCTTCCTCATTTGAAGTCGAATATCAACATTTCTCATATATTTGAATGAGTTTGCATCTAACTTTGTCAGATATCATCGAATAACATCCATTGAAGCCCATTGAGGTCAACTGTCACTTTGTAATAATTGAAAATTTTCAAAGTCTATCTTCCTAATTTGAAGTCGAATTTCAACATTTATCATATATTTGAGTGAGTTTGCATCTAACTTTGTCAGATATCATCGAATAACATCCATTGAAGCCCATTGAGGTCAACTGTCACTTTGTAATTTTGTAACTTTGTGTTGATTTGACATCTCATATTTTCTGAAAAATTGGTGTGAACTTTTTGAAACTCATTGTATATATAATTATTTAAAAAAAAAATGAAAAATTAGTGGCCACCTGATAACTGAGGTATAAATTCATGATTTCTTTCACAAGCTAGAAACTAATGTGAAAATGACTTACGCTTATTTCTTTTTGTGACATTAACAGTCTCAGTATCTTCTGGTATGTAAGTTGGATCATGTAATGAATTATCTCTGTCCACATAAGATCACATTCAGAAACTGCAATATCTATAAACAAGATAGGTAGATCACATTATCACTTATTATGTAGACCTACTTCCTTATTAGATTAATTAAAACTGACGGCAACAACTATAAGTTGAACATAGACTTACTTTTTTAAGAACAAATTCACGTCTATTGAGAAAGTACCATACTTACTTTGATTTATTTTTGTATCATCTGCCTCATATGTAGGATAACATCTAGAATTATCTTCATTACCACAGAGATTAGATGTAGAAATTGCAGTATTCATATCTAAAAAGGAATGGTGCAAATGAAACAGTTTATATACATAGATCAATGATCAATTATAGAGGATTTGAAACTAATTTAGTAACTATGTATAGATTTCCATCCAAAATTTTACAAAAACAGAAACTGTTTCAGATATTTTATAAATAATATAATATTCACTTTTCAATTATTTAATTTCTGGTGTGAGCTTCTCGGGGTACAATAATTCCTAGGTAGGTAGAAGATAGTCTTTAGGGTTGATATTTCAATATCTTTCGAGGGATTGTTATTCTTTTTTTAAAATTTTATGTTTATTTTATTGTCCAAATGTAATAATTATGATTGATATTTTGATAAATTGTTGAACCTTCTCAGACCCTTTCTTTATCCTTCCAAGAATTTTATCTTCAAAAACCAACCACCCTTTTTTGTTTATTTAAGCAAACTTATATACCTCTTCTCGATGTTTCCTTTTATAATTCGTATTCTAAATGTAATATCCAAAATTTAGAACTTGATAAAGGCTTTATTTATTACTGGATAGAAAATGAAACAGAAATTTTGAAACTTGAAATAAATTCTACACTGTATGAATTCTACGTTCTTTCTTCACTTAATAAACATTTTCATGTACCTACCTGTAATCACTAATGAAATTACTAATTCGAAAAACGAAGACGTAGAAAAATTGAAAATATATAATAAGTACCTATCTAGTGTCCTAAAAAGAAACTTTGTTAAGCTTTCTTAACCACTTTGTCAGATATCGTCGATTTACATTCATTGAAGCCCATTGAAGTCGAATCTCACTTTGTCTTGATTGAAAATTTTCAAAGTCTATCTTCCTCATTTGAAGTCGAATTTCAACATTTCTCATATATTTGAATGAGTTTGCATCTAACTTTGTCAGATATCGTCGATTTACATTCATTGAAGCCCATTGAAGTCGTTTGTCACTTTGTGTTGATTGAAAATTTTCAAAGTCTATCTTCCTCATTTGAAGTCGAATTTCAACATTTCTCATATATTTGAATGAGTTTGCATCTAACTTTGTCAGATATCGTCGATTTACATTCATTGAAGCCCATTGAAGTCGATTCTCACTTTGTGTTGATTAAAAATTTTCAAAGTCTATCTTCCTCATTTGAAGTCGAATATCAACATTTCTCATATATTTGAATGAGTTTGCATCTAACTTTGTCAGATATCATCGAATAACATCCATTGAAGCCCATTGAGGTCAACTGTCACTTTGTAATAATTGAAAATTTTCAAAGTCTATCTTCCTAATTTGAAGTCGAATTTCAACATTTATCATATATTTGAGTGAGTTTGCATCTAACTTTGTCAGATATCATCGAATAACATCCATTGAAGCCCATTGAGGTCAACTGTCACTTTGTAATTTTGTAACTTTGTGTTGATTTGACATCTCATATTTTCTGAAAAATTGGTGTGAACTTTTTGAAACTCATTGTATATATAATTATTTAAAAAAAAATGAAAAATTAGTGGCCACCTGATAACTGAGGTATAAATTCATGATTTCTTTCACAAGCTAGAAACTAATGTGAAAATGACTTACGCTTATTTGTTTTTGTGACATTAACAGTCTCAGTATCTTCTGGTATGTAAGTTGGATCATGTAATGAATTATCTCTGTCCACATAAGATCACATTCAGAAACTGCAATATCTATAAACAAGATAGGTAGATCACATTATCACTTATTATGTAGACCTACTTCCTTATTAGATTAATTAAAACTGACGGCAACAACTATAAGTTGAACATAGACTTACTTTTTTAAGAACAAATTCACGTCTATTGAGAAAGTACCATACTTACTTTGATTTATTTTTGTATCATCTGCCTCATATGTAGGATAACATCTAGAATTATCTTCATTACCACAGAGATTAGATGTAGAAATTGCAGTATTCATATCTAAAAAGGAATGGTGCAAATGAAACAGTTTATATACATAGATCAATGATCAATTATAGAGGATTTGAAACTAATTTAGTAACTATGTATAGATTTCCATCCAAAATTTTACAAAAACAGAAACTGTTTCAGATATTTTATAAATAATATAATATTCACTTTTCAATTATTTAATTTCTGGTGTGAGCTTCTCGGGGTACAATAATTCCTAGGTAGGTAGAAGATAGTCTTTAGGGTTGATATTTCAATATCTTTCGAGGGATTGTTATTCTTTTTTTAAAATTTTATGTTTATTTTATTGTCCAAATGTAATAATTATGATTGATATTTTGATAAATTGTTGAACCTTCTCAGACCCTTTCTTTATCCTTCCAAGAATTTTATCTTCAAAAACCAACCACCCTTTTTTGTTTATTTAAGCAAACTTATATACCTCTTCTCGATGTTTCCTTTTATAATTCGTATTCTAAATGTAATATCCAAAATTTAGAACTTGATAAAGGCTTTATTTATTACTGGATAGAAAATGAAACAGAAATTTTGAAACTTGAAATAAATTCTACACTGTATGAATTCTACGTTCTTTCTTCACTTAATAAACATTTTCATGTACCTACCTGTAATCACTAATGAAATTACTAATTCGAAAAACGAAGACGTAGAAAAATTGAAAATATATAATAAGTACCTATCTAGTGTCCTAAAAAGAAACTTTGTTAAGCTTTCTTAACCACTTTGTCAGATATCGTCGATTTACATTCATTGAAGCCCATTGAAGTCGATTTTCACTTTGTGTTGATTAAAAATTTTCAAAGTCTATCTTCCTCATTTGAAGTCGAATTTCAACATTTCTCATATATTTGAATGAGTTTGCATCTAACTTTGTCAGATATCGTCGATTTACATGAGAAATGGTTATTCTATAAGAAATTCTTATAGTGAAAGTAGATTGTTTAGAATTCAATATTTTTAATGGTTTACAATGGATTCTGGTGTGTTTATTTTAGAAATTTTTCATGTATATTATATTCTGTTATTGACCATTATTAGTCCCTTTTTTTGTTGAAAGTATCCTTGGGTTGATATTTATATTTGAAAAATAACACGTGCGGTGCAGTTTTGGAACTCTTTTTATCTGTTTGTAGAATAGTTTGTTTACATTATATCGAGGGTTTAATACCGATAACGAAAAATGATCGTGCAGCCCCTTCTTGGATGCCTTTGTCTTTGTTCCAAGAATTGTTTGTTTCTAATATATTTTTTTGATATTTATGAGATTACATTCAACAGAATTGTTAGAGAGTTAAGGACCACCCTTCACTATGAGAAATTTTAAAATCGCATTATTCTACATAAATAATAGATAGTAATACCAAAATATTTATATATGTTGAGGATTTAATACCGATAACAAAAATTGACCGTGAAGCCCCTTTTTAGACGCCCTCATCTTTGTTGGAAGAATTTCTTATTTACTTCACATTTCGAATTTATTTTTGATATTCATGAGAAAAATAATGTTCAATAGAATATTTTCTTATATGGTTTATGTAATTTGGGGATGAGGACCACCCTACATTATGGGAAGTTTTAAAATCACAGAATTCTCGATATCAAGATAACAAAAAAGTTTTGATTTTGTCTTTATACATATGCAACTAATTTTTTGGAAACATCGTTTCAAATTCTACGATCCTTAATTAATATAAAAATTTTCATGTACTTTTAATCACCAATGAAAGTACTAATTCGAAAAACGAAGGTATGTTGTAAAACATTAAAAGTATATATTACCAAAAGGAAATTACTATTATTTGCTGCCCATAACCTCTACTTATATAGCCATTTAATAATATTAAGTTATTGTGAATTGTAATAATTAAATCTATGCCATGTTTTATTGTATGAAGTATATCTATTATCACTAATTATTCGAAACTTTCTTAGAAATATTATTAAAAATTTATATTGCTCTTTGAAAACACTATTTTATTCAATATGGAAATTATATAACAAAATATGTAATATTTAATTACTTATTATTTAATAAATCAAAACTTTTACATCTTCTCAGTTCATTGACCCCTTTCGAATTCCTTGGGAATGTCTAGACTTGTTTTTGACTTGCGCACTTTAAATGTGACGTCACAAGCTTTAAACAATGCATTTAATTATTTAGATAATGAAATTTTGACAGTATTACAAATTCGGGCAGACATATTTCATGCTAAATTTTCTATTCGTAAAATTTCGTGCAATTTTGTTTTCGATGGTGAAGTGAAAACTATTTTCTTATTGATATAGGTAAGATATTATTCTCTTTATGTAAAAATTAACGAGATTTGTCCAATTAAAGTTTCCAGGAAAATGAACGATTTCAGTGTATTACATTTTATGGAATGCTAATGTTATATTATTATTTTATTAATATTTTCAAAGTAATTAAAATTAAGCATATTCATCAGATAATTTGAAATTGTTTGAATCATTAATTTACTTATAAACATTAAACAAACGATAATCTAAAATATAGCATCAAATAGTTCGTTGACCCTTGTCTGTCTAGACAGCATGTCGGCCAACTTTGTATGTCGACGCAATTATTGTTCACGTCAAATCTTTTCAACTGTAATGTGTTTTTTCATATAAAAATATATATAGATATTAATATTAAAATACCTTATTTCGATTGTAGTACAAAATAGTTATTATTAGATAAATAAAATACAGAGATACCGGATTTGTTCGATAACGACAAAAAAAACTTTCGATTTCTAGTTTTAAAAATGTGACTAATGTTGAAAATTTTTATTGGAAACATTGGAAATTCTCAGTATATCGATAGAAAATAGCTTTTATTTGAAAATTTTCGTGAAACGGATTGAAAATAAACATTAAAAATTATTTGTTTTTCTTTGATGTTTGTGGACGTGCGTGTTAACAATAATCCGATAAAGAATTTTCCGTGTTTTAATGCAATATTGTGAAAATTATGGTTAAACGGAAAATTCTTAACTACCAAGATGGTGATTTCCTCATTTGTGAACTGGTGAGTGATTTTTTGTCTTATTCATTTGATTTTAAATTTACTACCTAAAATATTTCTTGTCATTTGGTCTCAGATTATGGAGTGAAAACTATTTTCTTTTATATATCGGTTATATGCCGCCATTCTTTTGGAACTTTGAATTTTCAAGTGCATTAAACTGGGGATCTTTTAATAAAACAAACTTAATCTAATCGTTTTTCACATATTTTTTTTTTTTTGATTGATAGATACTCAATACATAATTAGCTAAAGGGTTGTTACTAAACTAATAATTGAGTTTTCTGTTTCATAGAAAACTTTCCAAGTGAAGGTTTCTAATATTTTTTTTGGTATTTGTTCCTCTTGTTCAATAATTGGTGGGTATAGGAAAGAGAAAATTATTTATTGTTTGAATTTAGTGCTTAGCTGCTTCAATATCTTTGTTTTTTCGAATAGAAAAAAATTTGAGCTAATGAAGTTGTCAAGAATGTTTTTCTGGTGACTGATTTGCATTTTGAAAACTGTTTAGTCAAAACTTTCAATATTCACTTTTCAATTATTTAATTTCTGGTGTGAGCTTCTCGGGGTACAATAATTCCTAGGTAGGTAGAAGATAGTCTTTAGGGTTGATATTTCAATATCTTTGAGGGATTGTTATTCTATTTTTAAAATTTTATGTTCATTTTATTGTCCAAATGTAATAATTATGATTGATATTTTGATAAATTGTTGAACCTTCTCAGACCCTTTCTTTATCCTTCCAAGAATTTTATCTTCAAAAACCAACCACCCTTTTTTGTTTATTTAAGCAAACTTATATACCTCTTCTCGATATTTCCTTTTATAATTCATATTCTAAATGTAATATCCAAAATTTAGGACTTGATAAAGGCTTTATTTATTACTGGGTAGAAAATGAAACAGAAATTTTGAAACTTGAAATAAATTCTACACTGTATGAATTCTACGTTCTTTCTTTACTTAATAAACATTTTCATGTACCTACCTGTAATCACTAATGAAATTACTAATTCGAAAAACGAAGACGTAGAAAAATTGAAAATATATAATAAGTACCTATCTAGTGTCCTAAAAAGAAACTTTGTTAAGCTTTCTTAACCACTTTGTCAGATATAGTCGATTAACATCCATTGAAGCCCATTGAAGTCGATGGTCACTTTGTCTTGATTGAAAATTTTCAAAGTCTATCTTCCTCATTTGAAGTCGAATTTCAACATTTCTCATATATTTGAATGAGTTTGCATCTAACTTTCGTCAGATATCGTCGATTTACATTCATTGAAGCCCATTGAAGTCGAATCTCACTTTGTGTTGATTGAAAAATTTCAAAGTCTATCTTCCTCATTTGAAGTCGAATTTCAACATTTCTCATATATTTGAATGAGTTTGCATCTAACTTTGTCAGATATCGTCGATTTACATTCATTGAAGCCCATTGAAGTCGTTTGTCACTTTGTGTTGATTGAAAATTTTCAAAGTCTATCTTCCTCATTTGAAGTCGAATTTCAACATTTCTCATATATTTGAATGAGTTTGCGTCTAACTTTGTCAGATATCGTCGATTTACATTCATTGAAGCCCATTGAAGTCGATTCTCACTTTGTGTTGATTAAAAATTTTCAAAGTCTATCTTCCTCATTTGAAGTCGAATATCAACATTTCTCATATATTTGAATGAGTTTGCATCTAACTTTGTCAGATATCATCGAATAACATCCATTGAAGCCCATTGAGGTCAACTGTCACTTTGTAATAATTGAAAATTTTCAAAGTCTATCTTCCTAATTTGAAGTCGAATTTCAACATTTATCATATATTTGAGTGAGTTTGCATCTAACTTTGTCAGATATCATCGAATAACATCCATTGAAGCCCATTGAGGTCAACTGTCACTTTGTAATTTTGTAACTTTGTGTTGATTTGACATCTCATATTTTCTGAAAAATTGGTGTGAACTTTTTGAAACTCATTGTATATATAATTATTTAAAAAAAATGAAAAATTAGTGGCCACCTGATAACTGAGGTATAAATTCATGATTTCTTTCACAAGCTAGAAACTAATGTGAAAATGACTTACGCTTATTTGTTTTTGTGACATTAACAGTCTCAGTATCTTCTGGTATGTAAGTTGGATCATGTAATGAATTATCTCTGTCCACACTAAGATCACATTCAGAAACTGCAATATCTATAAACAAGATAGGTAGATCACATTATCACTTATTATGTAGACCTACTTCCTTATTAGATTAATTAAAACTGACGGCAACAACTATAAGTTGAACATAGACTTACTTTTTTAAGAACAAATTCACGTCTATTGAGAAAGTACCATACTTACTTTGATTTATTTTTGTATCATCTGCCTCATATGTAGGATAACATCTAGAATTATCTTCATTACCACAGAGATTAGATGTAGAAATTGCAGTATTCATATCTAAAAAGGAATGGTGCAAATGAAACAGTTTATATACATAGATCAATGATCAATTATAGAGGATTTGAAACTAATTTAGTAACTATGTATAGATTTCCATCCAAAATTTTACAAAAACAGGAACTGTTTCAGATATTTTATAAATAATATAATATTCACTTTTCAATTATTTAATTTCTGGTGTGAGCTTCTCGGGGTACAATATTCCTAGGTAGGTAGAAGATAGTCTTTAGGGTTGATATTTCAATATCTTTCGAGGGATTGTTATTCTATTTTTAAAATTTTATGTTTATTTTATTGTCCAAATGTAATAATTATGATTGATATTTTGATAAATTGTTGAACCTTCTCAGACCCTTTCTTTATCCTTCCAAGAATTTTATCTTCAAAAACCAACCACCCTTTTTTGTTTATTTAAGCAAACTTATATACCTCTTCTCGATGTTTCCTTTTATAATTCCTATTCTAAATGTAATATCCAAAATTTAGGACTTGATAAAGGCTTTATTTATTACTGGGTAGAAAATGAAACAGAAATTTTGAAACTTGAAATAAATTCTACACTGTATGAATTCTACGTTCTTTCTTTACTTGATAAACATTTTCATGTACCTACCTGTAATCACTAATGAAATTACTAATTCGAAAAACGAAGACGTAGAAAAATTGAAAATATATAATAAGTACCTATCTAGTGTCCTAAAAAGAAACTTTGTTAAGCTTTCTTAACCACTTTGTCAGATATCGTCGATTAACATCCATTGAAGCCCATTGAAGTCGATTGTCACTTTGTCTTGATTGAAAATTTTCAAAGTCTATCTTCCTCATTTGAAGTCGAATTTCAACATTTCTCATATATTTGAATGAGTTTGCATCTAACTTTGTCAGATATCGTCGATTTACATTCATTGAAGCCCATTGAAGTCGAATCTCACTTTGTGTTGATTGAAAATTTTCAAAGTCTATCTTCCTCATTTGAAGTCGAATTTCAACATTTCTCATATATTTGAATGAGTTTGCATCTAACTTTGTCAGATATCGTCGATTTACATTCATTGAAGCCCATTGAAGTCGTTTGTCACTTTGTGTTGATTGAAAATTTTCAAAGTCTATCTTCCTCATTTGAAGTCGAATTTCAACATTTCTCATATATTTGAATGAGTTTGCATCTAACTTTGTCAGATATCGTCGATTTACATTCATTGAAGCCCATTGAAGTCGATTCTCACTTTGTGTTGATTAAAAATTTTCAAAGTCTATCTTCCTCATTTGAAGTCGAATATCAACATTTCTCATATATTTGAATGAGTTTGCATCTAACTTTGTCAGATATCATCGAATAACATCCATTGAAGCCCATTGAGGTCAACTGTCACTTTGTAATTTTGTAACTTTGTGTTGATTTGACATCTCATATTTTCTGAAAAATTGGTGTGAACTTTTTGAAACTCATTGTATATATAATTATTTAAAAAAAAATGAAAAATTAGTGGCCACCTGATAACTGAGGTATAAATTCATGATTTCTTTCACAAGCTAGAAACTAATGTGAAAATGACTTACGCTTATTTGTTTTTGTGACATTAACAGTCTCAGTATCTTCTGGTATGTAAGTTGGATCATGTAATGAATTATCTCTGTCCACACTAAGATCACATTCAGAAACTGCAATATCTATAAACAAGATAGGTAGATCACATTATCACTTATTATGTAGACCTACTTCCTTATTAGATTAATTAAAACTGAAGGCAACAACTATAAGTTGAACATAGACTTACTTTTTTAAGAACAAATTCACGTCTATTGAGAAAGTACCATACTTACATTGATTTATTGTTGTATCATCTGCCTCATATGTAGGATAACATCTAGAATTATCTTCATTACCACAGAGATTAGATGTAGAAATTGCAGTATTCATATCTAAAAAGGAATGGTGCAAATGAAACAGTTTATATACATAGATCAATGATCAATTATAGAGGATTTGAAACTAATTTAGTAACTATGTATAGATTTCCATCCAAAATTTTACAAAAACAGGAACTGTTTCAGATATTTTATAAATAATATAATATTCACTTTTCAATTATTTAATTTCTGGTGTGAGCTTCTCGAGGTACAATAATTCCTAGGTAGGAAGAAGATAGTCTTTAGGGTTGATATTTCAATATCTTTTGAGGGATTGTTATTCTATTTTTAAAATTTTATGTTTATTTTATTGTCCAAATGTAATAATTATGATTGATATTTTGATAAATTGTTGAACCTTCTCAGACCCTTTCTTTATCCTTCCAAGAATTTTATCTTCAAAAACCAACCACCCTTTTTTGTTTATTTAAGCAAACTTATATACCTCTTCTTGATATTTCCTTTTATAATTCATATTCTAAATGTAATATCCAAAATTTAGGACTTAATAAAGGCTTTATTTATTACTGGGTAGAAAATGAAACAGAAATTTTGAAACTTGAAATAAATTCTACACTGTATGAATTCTACATTCTTTCTTTACTTAATAAACATTTTCATGTACCTACCTGTAATCACTAATGAAATTACTAATTCGAAAAACGAAGACGTAGAAAAATTGAAAATATATAATAAGTACCTATCTAGTGTCCTAAAAAGAAACTTTGTTAAGCTTTCTTAACCACTTTGTCAGATATAGTCGATTAACATCCATTGAAGCCCATTGAAGTCGATTGTCACTTTGTCTTGATTGAAAATTTTCAAAGTCTATCTTCCTCATTTGAAGTCGAATTTCAACATTTCTCATATATTTGAATGAGTTTGCATCTAACTTTGTCAGATATCGTCGATTTACATTCATTGAAGCCCATTGAAGTCGAATCTCACTTTGTGTTGATTGAAAATTTTCAAAGTCTATCTTCCTCATTTGAAGTCGAATTTCAACATTTCTCATATATTTGAATGAGTTTGCATCTAACTTTGTCAGATATCGTCGATTTACATTCATTGAAGCCCATTGAAGTCGATTCTCACTTTGTGTTGATTGAAAATTTTCAAAGTCTATCTTCCTCATTTGAAGTCGAATTTCACCATTTCTCATATATTTGAATGAGTTTGCATCTAACTTTGTCAGATATCGTCGATTTACATTCATTGAAGCCCATTGAAGTCGATTCTCACTTTGTGTTGATTAAAAATTTTCAAAGTCTATCTTCCTCATTTGAAGTCGAATATCAACATTTCTCATATATTTGAATGAGTTTGCATCTAACTTTGTCAGATATCATCGAATAACATCCATTGAAGCCCATTGAGGTCAACTGTCACTTTGTAATAATTGAAAATTTTCAAAGTCTATCTTCCTAATTTGAAGTCGAATTTCAACATTTATCATATATTTGAGTGAGTTTGCATCTAACTTTGTCAGATATCATCGAATAACATCCATTGAAGCCCATTGAGGTCAACTGTCACTTTGTAATTTTGTAACTTTCTGTTGATTTGACATCTCATATTTTCTGAAAAATTGGTGTGAACTTTTTGAAACTCATTGTATATATAATTATTTAAAAAAAATGAAAAATTAGTGGCCACCTGATAACTGAGGTATAAATTCATGATTTCTTTCACAAGCTAGAAACTAATGTGAAAACGACTTACACTTATTTGTTTTTGTGACATTAACAGTCTCAGTATCTTCTGGTATGTAAGTTGGATCATGTAATGAATTATCTCTGTCCACACTAAGATCACATTCAGAAACTGCAATATCTATAAACAAGATAGGTAGATCACATTATCACTTATTATGTAGACCTACTTCCTTATTAGATTAATTAAAACTGACGGCAACAACTATAAGTTGAACATAGACTTACTTTTTTAAGAACAAATTCACGTCTATTGAGAAAGTACCATACTTACTTTGATTTATTTTTGTGTCATCTGCCTCATATGTAGGATAACATCTAGAATTATCTTCATTACCACAGAGATTAGATGTAGAAATTGCAGTATTCATATCTAAAAAGGAATGGTGCAAATGAAACAGTTTATATACATAGATCAATGATCAATTATAGAGGATTTGAAACTAATTTAGTAACTATGTATAGATTTCCATCCAAAATTTTACAAAAACAGGAACTGTTTCAGATATTTTATAAATAATATAATATTCACTTTTCAATTATTTAATTTCTGGTGTGAGCTTCTTGGGGTACAATAATTCCTAGGTAGGTAGAAGATAGTCTTTAGGGTTGATATTTCAATATCTTTGGAGGGATTGTTATTCTATTTTTAAAATTTTATGTTTATTTTATTGTCCAAATGTAATAATTATGATTGATATTTTGATAAATTGTTGAACCTTCTCAGACCCTTTCTTTATCCTTCCAAGAATTTTATCTTCAAAAACCAACCACCCTTTTTTGTTTATTTAAGCAAACTTATATACCTCTTCTCGATGTTTCCTTTTATAATTCGATGTTTCCTTTTATAATTCGTATTCTAAATGTAATATCCAAAATTTAGGACTTGATAAAGGCTTTATTTATTACTGGATAGAAAATGAAACAGAAATTTTGAAACTTGAAATAAATTCTACACTGTATGAATTCTACGTTCTTTCTTTACTTAATAAACATTTTCATGTACCTACCTGTAATCACTAATGAAATTACTAATTCGAAAAACGAAGACGTAGAAAAATTGAAAATATATAATAAGTACCTATCTAGTGTCCTAAAAAGAAACTTTGTTAAGCTTTCTTAACCACTTTGTCAGATATAGTCGATTAACATCCATTGAAGCCCATTGAAGTCGATTGTCACTTTGTCTTGATTGAAAATTTTCAAAGTCTATCTTCCTCATTTGAAGTCGAATTTCAACATTTCTCATATATTTGAATGAGTTTGCATCTAACTTTGTCAGATATCGTCGATTTACATTCATTGAAGCCCATTGAAGTCGATTCTCACTTTGTGTTGATTGAAAATTTTCAAAGTCTATCTTCCTCATTTGAAGTCGAATTTCAACATTTCTCATATATTTGAATGAGTTTGCATCTAACTTTGTCAGATATCGTCGATTTACATTCATTGAAGCCCATTGAAGTCGATTCTCACTTTGTGTTGATTGAAAATTTTCAAAGTCTATCTTCCTCATTTGAAGTCGAATTTCAACATTTCTCATATATTTGAATGAGTTTGCATCTAACTTTGTCAGATATCGTCGATTTACATTCATTGAAGCCCATTGAAGTCGATTCTCACTTTGTGTTGATTAAAAATTTTCAAAGTCTATCTTCCTCATTTGAAGTCGAATATCAACATTTCTCATATATTTGAATGAGTTTGCATCTAACTTTGTCAGATATCATCGAATAACATCCATTGAAACCCATTGAGGTCAACTGTCACTTTGTAATAATTGAAAATTTTCAAAGTCTATCTTCCTCATTTGAAGTCGAATTTCAACATTTCTCATATATTTGAATGAGTTTGCATCTAACTTTGTCAGATATCGTCGATTTACATTCATTGAAGCCCATTGAAGTCGATTCTCACTTTGTGTTGATTTGACATCTCATATTTTCTGAAAAATTGGTGTGAACTTTTTGAAACTCATTGTATATATAATTATTTAAAAAAAAATGAAAAATTAGTGGCCACCTGATAACTGAGGTATAAATTCATGATTTCTTTCACAAGCTAGAAACTAATGTGAAAATGACTTACGCTTATTTGTTTATGTGACATTAACAGTCTCAGTATCTTCTGGTATGTAAGTTGGATCATGTAATGAATTATCTCTGTCCACACTAAGATCACATTCAGAAACTGCAATATCTATAAACAAGATAGGTAGATCACATTATCACTTATTATGTAGACCTACTTCCTTATTAGATTAATTAAAACTGACGGCAACAACTATAAGTTGAACATAGACTTACTTTTTTAAGAACAAATTCACGTCTATTGAGAAAGTACCATACTTACTTTGATTTATTTTTGTATCATCTGCCTCATATGTAGGATAACATCTAGAATTATCTTCATTACCACAGAGATTAGATGTAGAAATTGCAGTATTCATATCTAAAAAGGAATGGTGCAAATGAAACAGTTTATATACATAGATCAATGATCAATTATAGAGGATTTGAAACTAATTTAGTAACTATGTATAGATTTCCATCCAAAATTTTACAAAAACAGGAACTGTTTCAGATATTTTATAAATAATATAGTTCAACTTACCATTCAGACTTTCAATATCTTCACTCATTTGGATATCTCGTTTCTTTTTTTCCAATATATTTCTATTATTATTGAGAAAAACTATATGAGCTTCATAAAAGCCCATTTTTTTATATGGAGCCCACACCAAATCTCCTTCAATTGGAGTCAACTGCCTTGTAGGTACTATGTACAGAATTTTGTCCTCAATAAACCTCACTAGACAGTATTTCTTACTGTTGTCTATAAATAATTATCAACAGATAGTATTTACATTTTCAGCAGAAATTATCTGAACACCCGAAGGTCAGGTGTTTGACAAAGCTAGTAAAGTCCATTTCAGAATAATCGCAATACGCATCTAAAAGATTGATAACTCGACAGAATATGAAAACCATTTCGTGAACTTTTTATTTCTATGATAATGAAATTTTCAATTTTCATTCCATTTCTCAAGAAGCTACAAGTACTAAATTATAGCTTATAGAAGCAGATTGCTCACTCAATATTGTATCTCTCATACACACTCCTGGGAAACAACCTTTGCTCAGAAAGTTTGTCAGTTATGACACACTGTTGTTGGATATCTTATTCTGATAAGTTTCCCAACAGACAAATCCTATCTTACTTCGCTACTGCATAAAATCGTAAATACATATGCATAACTAGATTCTAAAAATACATAAAAAATATTATTTAGCATCCTTTAAACGTTAAAAATAATAACATTGGGCAACATTGTAGGTTCGTTGTTCTTTCACATTTTTAAGCTTAAACTGAGATAAGATTCTTACCCTTTGTTGTTTTGCCAGTGTTTCCCCTATTTTAATTGGTTTTGAGTGTCATTATTCTAAACAGAGTATTATTTCATGTGAACTATAACTATTGATAAAGTAAAAACTGCACATTATTGTTGTGTGTGTCGTATTAATTCCACTTCCACGTACAACAAAAACCTTCAATTTTTAACAAAATTTCAACAAATAAATTGAATACACTCCAGAATAGACAAAATAATAAATATATTACTGATTATATTTCTAAAACGTTTATAACACAACTATTAAACAACTCATTATAATTACGTCATATTTTATTTTTCAAAGAAACCCGTCAGTACAAAGTACCTTATGTTCAGGATAACTAATCAAAAACCAAAAGAATAAATTGTAAAATGTACAGATGTTTCACAATAATAAACAAACTTGATTCGAGTTCTTACAACACAATACTTTGTTTCACTGTGTTTGTCCTCTAACACCAATAATGAATTTAATCAACTTTTTCGTTCATAATATTAGTATCACTACACTAATGGTTAGTATTTATTATTTAGTTAAATCTATCATCGAACAGTTTATATTATTTAGTGTCGGGCATTGTATCAATTGGATACACCCCTGAGCGCGTGGAAAACAATTTCTTGTTGCGCCGTGGAAAATTTGAACCATGAACATCAAAAATGCCGACATCGAATGAGCCATCAACTGTTATTGTAAGCTTTATACTGTGCTTTTAGCTTTTACTTTATTTCACGTTTAAGAATGACAGAAATTCGTTACTGAACGCGGTATGCAACAGTAAAAAATTGTATGAGTAATACAATCTCTCTAATTTGATTTAGAAAAGATACAAAAAATGGAATGCACTATAATTATCCAATGATATATTAAAACTAAAATACAGCGCGATTATTCTGAAATGCCACGTGCAACACATCGGCACTTTGAAAAATGGCGACTTATATCCTAAATACACATTTTCAATTTGATTTCACATTTATCAGTAAAATTAGATATTATAATTACCTTTTACTTTACGAAATCGATTCATACTTTCTTTTGTCGATAAAGATTATTCACCGGCAATATAACTAAAAAACGATATGAATTAAACTGTATCTATAAGCACTTAATGATATAGCTTTACTAATGGAGAATAGAAAATGGATCATTCCAAAAGAACAAAACCGACGAATTTAGAATGATTACTGGAAAATGAACAATAGAGTTTACCAATTGCATATATTAATATATATACCTAATTAGCCACATTTATTAAGCTGGTCTACTATAATCCCCGAACTCATAGCTTCTTTGCAAATTCTTTCAAATATCATATTTGAAACATAAGATACCACTAGATGGAACTTATCAAAGTACAAAATTTTTTGCTTGTTTTTTTAACTAACATGGATTCATATTTGAAATTCGTGAAAATAGGGTTTTATCTAGTCTTTATGTCGGGATATTCGTTCTTTATTGAAATTTTTCAATGTTTCAAATTGCAAAATAATAGCATCCAATGGGAATATTATAGGTACCTACCTAGATGGCTTCCAAACTACGCAGTTCTGTAGATTCAACGATAGAGTGCGCAGTATATATTTCAAATAATGCTGAAAACTGTCAAATGTCAGGAATAATTTTAAGACTTGAAGTCACTGGGCCCAGTTCTTCGAATAACAAAACCCATAGAAGGAGAATTAAATACTTTATTTTGAAGCCAACATATCTATGTCTAGAGTACCTTTATAACTGTCTTTGCATCTAAATTGTATTATGTATTTCTGTTTCTATTTAGAAAAAATATAGGTATTTATGTTGATATTTTTACCACCTGCATATATCATAAATAATGGTAAAGATTAATACAATAAATTATAGAAACGAGCTCCAGATATATAATTCGATTAAAACTATATAATACCTACCTATGTATTTAAAAAAATTAATTCGTTCATATGAGGTATGTATAGACATTCGATTTTAAACATCGCCGTAACTTCACTAATTCTTGTAATATTAAACCGTTCATTGTTAATCCTTTGAAGTGGCGTTCTAATCTGTTTTTAGGTGTTTTTGATGATTCGTCTCCTCTTACCAAAGTTAGTAAATTTGGACAAAATGATTTGTGTTCAGTAGACAACAAATTTGATTACTGGAAATTATTACCGAATATACAGGGCGAACCGAGGATCTACAGTGTTTTTTTAATGAAATGTCATGTATATTAGCATATTTTTTTTCAAGCAGTTCAGTGACCTCCAATCACCCCTCCAATATTATTGACATTTCCTTAACCAAATTATGATTTTTTTTATGAAAATGAAAATCTTATTTGCAGATGCATACCGAAAAAACCACTGTCATCCTTCATCATAGTTACGGAACTCAAGAGAAAATAATTATGATACCATTTGATAGATAGATGTGCGATGTTTCTGGTCCATTTCCATGCCCTACAATTATACAGAGTAGCTGAAAATTATTTTTCTAATCCGAATTGTTTAAAATGAATTTTCTAGTTTGTTTTTTCAAGTGGAACAACTCGTATATTTTCGAGCGTCTGATGTAGAATATTTTTTGTACATCCACCCATATCGCTATTGTCTCTCAACAGGTCAAATTCTAGAAGCAATTAATAGTTTTGCTATTCATACATAGGTGCGCGTTCCATTAAATGCCCTATTCGGACGTAGAATCGACAGTCGGCTATCTTTCCCTAGTTTTGGGTATCGCCATCTATGAATCGGGAATTCCGCTTCAAAACTTAACACGGGGTAGATTATCTAGTTACTACATATAATCAAGGATTTCATGCAGATCATAATTTGGTAAATACCTATTCCCAGAAATGACAAAAAAGCCCAACAAAATTAGCACTGAATTCTTGTTATTGTATATGCATGTTAAGCCGCGTTTACACCGGCGTTAATAACACGAGTTTTTAATAAAAAGTTATTAACTTAACTGAATCGCCAAAAAATTTCTATTAACAAAAGTTAATAACTCGTGTTTTTAACAGAAAATTCCTTGTTATTAACAAGATTTATGTTATCCATCATGAGTCGGTAAAGATTAAAGGAAATGTGTTGTGTTTCAAACAAATGTTAATAACAGAAGTTAATAGCCTCTTTTAGCGTGTTAACTTTTGTTAATAACTGGTTCCTCTCTTCCCCGCAACCCGCTCGCCCGGCATGAGCGTTGATACTGGCGAAGTGACTTTTAACTTTTGTTGATAACAAAACTAGCAGCCAAAAGAAAATGTTATCAAGATATGTTAATGACTTTTCTTATTAACACCTGTTAATAACAAAAATGTTAAAAAACTCGTGTTATTAACTCCGGTGTAAACGCGGCTTAACAAGGAATTTTCTGTTAAAAACACGAGTTATTATTAACTTTTGTGAAGAGAATTTTTTGGCGATTCTGTTAAGTTAATAACTTTTTCTTAAAAACTCTTGTTATTAACTCCGGTGTAAACGCATCTTTAGTAACTGGCATTTTGTAATTAATTACTCGATTAATTTGGCAACAAGGTTCTGTTTTTATTCGATATCAGGTATTGTCGTTCTTGTTACAGATATAGTCACAGTTATAACAAAACAGTGATAGATTTCATAGGTTGTCATTTCTACTTCATGGTTATTTTAATCCTATCTATGAAATGATATATTATTATACCGAGTTATATTTTGACCACATAATAAATTTTGAACTAATTTATATAATGGAATGGGGTTTTACCAGTCTCTAATTTTTATTAATTTAGTTTTTTTCGGTATTCGTCTAATTATATTCACTTCCGGTTTAATCGGAAATGATATACCTTTCATACTTTTCAACAATCTGAAAATCCATTCTTTTCCATTTCCAAACTACTTAGTATATTTTTTGTACTGGGTGTGATGACTTTATTATAGTATTGTTTTTTCGAAACATGTAAGGATGCATGAAGTTACTATGGAGAATGAAGACAACTACTTGTGAACGCCGAAACAGATAATTAAGAAATAAAGAAATCGATTCACATTTACACTATCACTACACAGACATACACACTTCTCAATCTAACGCGCGTTTCCATGACTAAGTTCAACGACTTCAAACGCCCAAAAAGATACGCAAGTTTGAGTGTCTGTATAGTGGTATTGAAAAGTGTGTTCAGTATGAATTTCAGCAATGGTTCCAGTAATTCCATTTCGGATCTTTCGTAATTATTTAGTAATTATTATAAATATTAATCGTTTCAATTCTCAATAAGGTTATTTAATGGTTGAAAGTTATGTTGTCTATCATTTCTATAGTCAACTTGTGAATCGTTACATGTTCCCTAAAAACAATACTGACTTCAAGCATCAATATAACTATCACCCTGTACAATAACTATACTGATTAGAGTATTTTGGAAAGTGAAAAGAGTGAATTTCCAGATTGTAGAGAATTCTACAGTGTGTTCCATCTGAAATAAAAAGTTGTCTTATTTACGAAATGCACTATTAGAGAAAGATTGATAAAAACCCAATTCCATTATATAATGGGGCTTAAAAGTTATTCAAGTTTATAATGGGTCCAAATATAATGGTGAATCGTCCTGGAAATAGTTACTTTGCGGTACGATTTGTATGAGGTGGTATATTCAATGGTAATACAACTAGTGATTACATTTTTGGGATAAGCCTGTTGATTTATTTCAAGAAACTGAGTTGCATGAAAAAACAACATGGATAGAGTACTATTTGTTACCCTTGTGAGAATGTGAGAATTTTATAGGATTGGGTTTTGTTTTTGTTTCTTAGCTCTTGCACACTTATAATAGAATCACCACCAGCTGTTATTAGTGTCACTTGTATTTTGATTTAAAAAAAAACACAATTTTCATGAGTTGAATTCAAAATCTACTGGCCTGGGGTATTATTTATATACTAGATATTACATCCAATTTTTTTTATTTAATAAGCACATTAATCTGCTCGATCTATTTTCCGGCAACGCTATAACCGATTTTTTGAGGACATACCGAATATACCATTATATACCGCATAAATATTTGAAGTTTCAGTTTGGGGACAGTATAACTGGTTTGCTAAAACCGTATATACCATTGTATATCGTATATATATTTGATGTTTCAGTTTGAGGACAGTATAACTGGTTTTCTAATACACAAAACTATTTCTTCGAGGACAGTATAAAGTATGTAGTATATACATCGGATGTCCCTGTATAAACACTTGGGCATATATATATATATATATATATATATATATATATATATATATATATATATATATATATATATATATATATATATATATATATATATATATATAGTTCAAGAACAACATAAAATAATGAGAAGAAATAGTGTTACCGAAGGGATTACTAACATTCAAGTTCGTTCAAATTGTAGTAATTCTGCTGGAAAAGAATCGAGATTGATGTCGTCACTCCGTAATGTTAGAGAGAATTTATTAAAATCGCCTTATTATAATTCAAAGACTGGAATACTAGTCGATAACAATACTAAAATAGAATCAAAAGTTGAGAAAATAGTCACCATTAGAAAATCCCTTAACTCGTCGGTGAGTATTAATTAAATGTTACATAATAAAAAATTCAGCTTTTCAATTAATTTTGTGAAAAATTTGTTTCCCGTCTGTTTGCGTTCGACATGGAAATAGCTATTTTGTGACGATTTGCAAAGAATTACATAGAAAAAAATTGATGGTGGAAAATCTATCATCGAATTTCACAGATATTATATAAAATAAAGCAGATGGGTCAAATCTCGCAGGAATCAGCTACAGGCTATAATTATTCTAAACTCATAAAATCTTTTTTTTTTTCACACTGAAAAAAATATGAAGAAGACCTATCCAGACTGAATTGTAGGATGATAAGAACCAATGCTTCAGGTGCTCAAGTGAAAAATACGCATTTGCAAATTAAATATTCGGTTTTTTTTATGTTGAGCCTTTTAAATTTTCCATTTTAATTATCCTTACTATCCTTACTTATGTTTTAATTTCGTACAATATTTTGAAATTTAGTTATTTTTAATGTTTAGGGAAAACCGAAGAAGTCTGAAAAAGAGAACATTGGTTAAGGAATTAATTTTGCAAAATAATAACATTGTGATACTGCAGGCAGAATTTTAATATGGTTGTGTAGTTTTCGATTTTAATTTTGTTTAGATAGTTTTATTTTTTTATTAATTGACATATTTTTAGTGTTTTTTGATATGCAATGAATAAAATTTTTTGAAAATAAATAGTTTTTTTTATATTTTCCTTATTTAGTCGTATTAAATTCGATCATTTTGTGTTTCAATTTATTTCTTTAATGACAAAAACAATTTTTTGTTGTTAGTGGTAATTGTTGTAGTTTTTTTCTTTGTAGGCTTCCAGTCTAATAAGACGTTTGGAAAAAATTTTCTCATATCTGTTAACCAGATGTTTTATTGCTTGTTCTCGTTTTTATGGCTGTGGTAGGTAAAGATGTGGATTTTTCCAATAAGACCCTTTCAACATGTGCAAATAACACAATAATAAAGTAATAAATATTATGGGTTCCAATGGTTTTATAATTTGTACAGAGCTGGCCAAAAGAAAATAGTTTACTATCATATTTGGCATGATTGATTATCAAATTTTCAGAAAATGCTGATATTTTTACCGTCTCTCCAAAATAATATAATTCTCAACACATCTTAAAATTTGAATTCTTTTCTAATTTATAATTGTTTTCTTGTTATACACGAAGTTTGTTTAAACTTGGAAAAACTATATGATAATTAAGTCATGTAATGAAAATTATTAAGTATGACAATTTGGAGAAAATAGTTGATTATATTATTGCAGCTTTGCTTCAAAGTGGAAAGGTTTGTCTTGGTAATAAAAAAGACCATTTTCTTAATGACTATCTTTATTTTGTATTAGTTCTGAATAATTTTGACACTTGGTATCATGTATTGTCCCATGGAGATTCCGAAAATCACAGTAGTTTTCGAATTTGAGGAATGGTTTTCGTGAAAATCCAATTTTTTCCTCTTGATTCACCCACCGCCATCTGCCCGATACAACACAAACTTTCCTCTCTGCTATACAGTGAGTAACTGTGAGGAAAGTGTGGTTCGGACATTATGGCACAGAGGATACACGTGTTTTGTAGCGCCTGTCATATTCGCAACCCGTTATACGTCTCATAGATAAAATAAAATATGTTATTGATTTGAAACCACAATCCTTTTACTCATTCTATGATTTTACGATTATGTCGCTGTCTACCGAGCGACGCCGGAAACTAATTATAGTCTTTCTCCTGTTTATATAACAACCAGTTCGAAGCATTGTGTATAATTGGTTGCCTCTCCTTAAGGGTGAGACTAAATCAATTATATACAAATTTGATATTTCTAAAAACAACTATCTTAACACATCAGATAAAGGAAAGTATCGAAAAAAATATGTGGTATCATGTATTTTCTCATAGAGATTTCGAAAATCACATTAGTTTTCGAATTTAAGCATCGGTTTTCGTGAAAATCCGATTTTTACGTTTTTTCTCCACTTTTCCCCCCTAAATGATCTTTTTTCGAAAAAACTGATAACTTTTCTGGGATCCTTATACCAAAATACCGCTCTGTGCAAATCACATTAGTTTTCGAATTTGAGCAATGGTTTTCGTGAAAATTCAATTTTCTTGTTTGATTTTTACTGAAAGTGTTTTTGTAACACCTGTTATATCCGCAACCAGTTATATGACTCGCTTTTAATTCTCAATTCCCGATCACCAAGTTTCACATTTTCCATTTGGAAATCTGATTGTACAGCATCGGCATCTTTGAAATTGACACATCTAAATCCTTTTCCCATACTGGTACGAGGGTCTCTGACAATTCTAACAGCTGATTCTATCAAACCATAAGGTTCAAATAATTTCCATAACTGCTCTTCTTCAGCTCCTTAGGTCTCAAAGGAATAATAAATATAATTAATACTTATTGAATATTCAAAAATATGTATGTCATTAATAAAACTTACAGAAATCAAAATTTCCAACGAACACACAAATGCTTTTCTTTGAAAACATTACCATTTTGTTGAACTGCATTTGAGCATGCAATGCAATGCCAATACTAATGAGAAAATATTAAAGCAATCAATAATAAAATTTAATATTAATTTCCATTAGTTACCTATGTTGAATCTGTTAATTAATAAATTTAGATAGCATTTGAAATAATATAATATATCTGATTTGGAAATTAAATATTACCTTATAAAACAAAAGATAGATACATACTCTTTATATCAGAATGAAATTCTTTTTTGATGGAAGCGACTTTTTTGGGTATTTTTGGATCACAACGGGTATACCTTTAAACCTTAATGTCTTCTCAATTGGTCCATATTTATATTTTTAAAACACTTTTGATATTTTTCTTTTTATAATCTATAGAAACATTTCACTATCAACTATACTATTTACAACACTATTTGTTAATAATTTCTTTATTTTCAGACTACATTCTAAACTATCGTTTCCATTTACTTGTTCTTCTTCACCGTTAACCGATCCATTTAAACGGCTGCTAGCTGATAATTTTGTTTTCTTTACCTTATTTTTTTTGGACTTGGTTATGTAGTATCCTTATCCTGATTTAATTGTTCTTTTTTTTTTATTTTTCATTCTCTCCTTGTTGATTACCTCTCTTACCATTTTTTTCTTTGCGTTTTTTGTTCCTCTTTTGTTTTCAAAATAGATGCCGAACTACTCACTTCATTATCGTGTTAATTCAAATTATTTTTACTAGTTGATAAGCATTTCTTTCTTCAGATTAGTGTTTCCTCCATCGTTTAAATGTTGTTTGATATCCAACTTTCTACCCTTACCTTCTTTCTATTCGTTTAGTTTGACTGAAATTCTCCTGACTTTAATTTTATCATCAGTGTTATTAAATCAGCTATACTTCATATCATCATCATATGTTCAGAAAAACAATGGTTATTCTATAAGAAATTCTTATAGTGAAAGTAGATTGTTTCAATAGAATTCAATATTTTTAATGGTTTACAATGGATTCTGGTGTGTTTATTTTAGAAATCTTTCATTTATATTATATTCTGTTATTGACCATTATTAGTCCCTTTTTTTGTTGAAAGTATCCTTGGGTTGATATTTATATTTGAAAAATAACACGTGCGGTGCAGTTTTGGAACTCTTTATATCTGTTTGTAGAATAGTTTGTTTACATTATATCGAGGGTTTAATACCGATAACGAAAAATGATCGTGCAGCCCCTTCTTGGATGCCTTTGTCTTTGTTCCAAGAATTGTTTGTTTCTAATATATTTTTTTTGATATTTATGAAATTACATTCAACAGAATTGTTAGAGAGTTAAGGACCACCCTTCACTATGAGAAATTTTAAAATCGCATTATTCTACATAAATAATAGATAGTAATACCAAAATATTTATATATGTTGAGGATTTAATACCGATAACAAAAATTGACCGTGAAGCCCCTTTTTAGACGCCCTCATCTTTGTTGGAAGAATTTCTTATTTACTTCACATTTCGAATTTATTTTTGATATTCATGAGAAAAATAATGTTCAATAGAATATTTTCTTATATGGTTTATGTAATTTGGGGATGAGGACCACCCTACATTATGGGAAGTTTTAAAATCACAGAATTCTCGATATCAAGATAACAAAAAAGTTTTGATTTTGTCTTTATACATATGCAACTAATTTTTTGGAAACATCGTTTCAAATTCTACGATCCTTAATTAATATAAAAATTTTCATGTACCTGTAATCACCAATGAAAGTACTAATTCGAAAAACGAAGGTATGTCGTAAAACATTAAAAGTATATATTACCAAAAGGAAATTACTATTATTTGCTGCCCATAACCTCTACTTATATAGCCATTTAATAATATTAAGTTATTGTGAATTGTAATAATTAAATCTATGCCATGTTTTATTGTATGAAGTATATCTATTATCACTAATTATTCGAAACTTTCTTAGAAATATTATTAAAAATTTATATTGCTCTTTGAAAACACTATTTTATTCAATATGGAAATTATATAACAAAATATGTAATATTTAATTACTTATTATTTAATAAATCAAAACTTTTACATCTTCTCAGTTCATTGACCCCTTTCGAATTCCTTGGGAATGTCTAGACTTGTTTTTGACTTGCGCACTTTAAATGTGACGTCACAAGCTTTAAACAATGCATTTAATTATTTAGATAATGAAACTTTGACAGTATTACAAATTCGGACAGACATATTTGATGCTAAATTTTCTATTCGTAAAATTTCGTGCAATTTTGTTTTCTATGGTGAAGTGAAAACTATTTTCTTATTGATATAAGTAAGATATTATTCTCTTTATGTAAAATTAAATTAAATTAAAGTTTCCAGGAAAATGAACGATTTCAGTGTATTACATTTTATGGAATGCTAATGTTATATTATCATTTTATTAATATTTTCAAAGTAATTAAAATTAAGCATATTCTTCAGATAATTTGAAATTGTTTGAATCATTAATTTACTTATAAACATTAAACAAACGATAATCTAAAATATAGCATCAAATAGTTCGTTGACCCTTGTCTGTCTAGACAGCATGTCGGCCAACTTTGTATGTCGACGCAATTATTGTTCACGTCAAATCTTTTCAACTGTAATGTGTTTTTTCATATAAAAATATATATAGATATTAGTATTAAAATACCTTATTTCGATTGTAGTACAAAATAGTTATTATTAGATAAATAAAATACAGAGATACCGGATTTGTTCGATAATAATTTTCAAAGTCTATCTTCCTAATTTGAAGTCGCATTTCAACATTTTTCATATATTTGAGTGAGTTTGCATCTAACTTTGTCAGATATCATCGAATAACATCGATTGAAGCCCATTGAGGTCAACTGTCACTTTGTAATAATTGAAAATTTTCAAAGTCTATCTTCCTAATTTGAAGTCGAATTTCAACATTTCTCATATATTTGAGTGAGTTTGCATCTAACTTTGTCAGATATCATCGAATAACATCCATTGAAGCCCATTGAGGTCAACTGTCACTTTGTAATAATTGAAAATTTTCAAAGTCTATCTTCCTAATTTGAAGTCGCATTTCAACATTTCTCATATATTCGAGTGAGTTTGCATCTAACTTTGTCAGATATCATCCATTGAAGCCCATTGAGGTCAACTATCACTTTGTAATAATTGAAAATTTTCAAAGTCCATCTTCCTAATTTGAAGTCGAATTTCAACATTTCTCATATATTTGAGTGAGTTTGCATCTAACTTTGTCAGATATCATCGAATAACATCGATTGAAGCCCTTTGAGGTCAACTGTCACTTTGTAATAATTGAAAATTTTCAAAGTCTATCTTCCTAATTTGAAGTCGCATTTCAACATTTCTCATATATTCGAGTGAGTTTGCATCTAACTTTGTCAGATATCATCGAATAACATCCATTGAAGCCCATTGAGGTCAACTGTCACTTTGTAATAATTGAAAATTTTCAAAGTCTATCTTCCTAATTTGAAGTCGAATTTCAACATTTCTCATATATTTGAGTGAGTTTGCATCTAACTTTGTCAGATATCATCGAATAACATCCATTGAAAGCCCATTGAGGTCAACTGTCACTTTGTAATAATTGAAAATTTTCGTAGTCTATCTTCCTAATTTGAAGTCGAATTTCAACATTTCTCATATATTTGAGTGAGTTTGCATCTAACTTTGTCAGATATCATCGAATAACATCCATTGAAGCCCATTGAGGTCAACTGTCACTTTGTAATAATTGAAAATTTTCAAAGTCTATCTCCTAATTTGAAGTCGAATTTCAACATTTCTCATATATTTGAGTGAGTTTGCATCTAACTTTGTCAGATATCATCGAATAACATCCATTGAAGCCCATTGAGGTCAACTGTCACTTTGTAATAATTGAAAATTTTCAAAGTCTATCTTCCTAATTTGAAGTCGCATTTCAACATTTCTCATATATTTGAGTGAGTTTGCATCTAACTTTGTCAGATATCATCGAATAACATCGATTGAAGCCCTTTGAGGTCAACTGTCACTTTGTAATAATTGAAAATTTTCAAAGTCTATCTTCCTAATTTGAAGTCGAATTTCAACATTTCTCATATATTTGAGTGAGTTTGCATCTAACTTTGTCAGATATCATCGAATAACATCCATTGAAGCCCATTGAGGTCAACTGTCACTTTGTAATAATTGAAAATTTTCAAAGTCTATCTCCTAATTTGAAGTCGAATTTCAACATTTCTCATATATTTGAGTGAGTTTGCATCTAACTTTGTCAGATATCATCGAATAACATCCATTGAAGCCCATTGAGGTCAACTGTCACTTTGTAATAATTGAAAATTTTCAAAGTCTATCTCCTAATTTGAAGTCGAATTTCAACATTTCTCATATATTTGAGTGAGTTTGCATCTAACTTTGTCAGATATCATCGAATAACATCCATTGAAGCCCATTGAGGTCAACTGTCACTTTGTAATAATTGAAAATTTTCAAAGTCTATCTTCCTAATTTGAAGTCGAATTTCAACATTTCTCATATATTTGAGTGAGTTTGCATCTAACTTTGTCAGATATCATCGAATAACATCGATTGAAGCCCTTTGAGGTCAACTGTCACTTTGTAATAATTGAAAATTTTCAAAGTCTATCTCCTAATTTGAAGTCGCATTTCAACATTTCTCATATATTTGAGTGAGTTTGCATCTAACTTTGTCAGATATCATCGAATAACATCCATTGAAGCCCATTGAGGTCAACTGTCACTTTGTAATAATTGAAAATTTTCAAAGTCTATCTTCCTAATTTGAAGTCGAATTTCAACATTTCTCATATATTTGAGTGAGTTTGCATCTAACTTTGTCAGATATCATCGAATAACATCCATTGAAGCCCATTGAGGTCAACTGTCACTTTGTAATAATTGAAAATTTTCAAAGTCTATCTTCCTAATTTGAAGTCGAATTTCAACATTTCTCATATATTTGAGTGAGTTTGCATCTAACTTTGTCAGATATCATCGAATAACATCCATTGAAGCCCATTGAGGTCAACTGTCACTTTGTAATAATTGAAAATTTTCAAAGTCTATCTCCTAATTTGAAGTCGAATTTCAACATTTCTCATATATTTGAGTGAGTTTGCATCTAACTTTGTCAGATATCATCGAATAACATCCATTGAAGCCCATTGAGGTCAACTGTCACTTTGTAATAATTGAAAATTTTCAAAGTCTATCTTCCTAATTTGAAGTCGCATTTCAACATTTCTCATATATTCGAGTGAGTTTGCATCTAACTTTGTCAGATATCATCGAATAACATCCATTGAAGCCCATTGAGGTAAACTGTCACTTTGTAATAATTGAAAATTTTCAAAGTCTATCTTCCTAATTTGAAGTCGTATTTCAACATTTCTCATATATTCGAGTGAGTTTGCATCTAACTTTGTCAGATATCGAATAACATCGATTGAAGCCCATTGAGGTCAACTGTCACTTTGTAATAATTGAAAATTTTCAAAGTCTATCTTCCTAATTTGAAGTCGAATTTCAACATTTCTCATATATTTGAGTGAGTTTGCATCTAACTTTGTCAGATATCATCGAATAACATCCATTGAAAGCCCATTGAGGTCAACTGTCACTTTGTAATAATTGAAAATTTTCGTAGTCTATCTTCCTAATTTGAAGTCGAATTTCAACATTTCTCATATATTTGAGTGAGTTTGCATCTAACTTTGTCAGATATCATCGAATAACATCCATTGAAGCCCATTGAGGTCAACTGTCACTTTGTAATAATTGAAAATTTTCAAAGTCTATCTTCCTAATTTGAAGTCGAATTTCAACATTTCTCATATATTTGAGTGAGTTTGCATCTAACTTTGTCAGATATCATCGAATAACATCGATTGAAGCCCTTTGAGGTCAACTGTCACTTTGTAATAATTGAAAATTTTCAAAGTCTATCTTCCTAATTTGAAGTCGCATTTCAACATTTCTCATATATAGGAGTGAGTTTGCATCTAACTTTGTCAGATATCATCGAATAACATCCATTGAAGTCCATTGAGGTCAACTGTCACTTTGTAATAATTGAAAATTTTCAAAGTCTATCTTCCTAATTTGAAGTCGTATTTCAACATTTCTCATATATTCGAGTGAGTTTGCATCTAACTTTGTCAGATATCGAATAACATCGATTGAAGCCCTTTGAGGTCAACTGTCACTTTGTAATAATTGAAAATTTTCAAAGTCTATCTCCTAATTTGAAGTCGCATTTCAACATTTCTCATATATTTGAGTGAGTTTGCATCTAACTTTGTCAGATATCATCGAATAACATCCATTGAAGCCCATTGAGGTCAACTGTCACTTTGTAATAATTGAAAATTTTCAAAGTCTATCTTCCTAATTTGAAGTCGAATTTCAACATTTCTCATATATTTGAGTGAGTTTGCATCTAACTTTGTCAGATATCATCGAATAACATCGATTGAAGCCCATTGAGGTCAACTGTCACTTTGTAATAATTGAAAATTTTTCAAAGTCTATCTTCCTAATTTGAAGTCGAATTTCAACATTTCTCATATATTTGAGTGAGTTTGCATCTAACTTTGTCAGATATCATCGAATAACATCGATTGAAGCCCATTGAGGTCAACTGTCACTTTGTAATAATTGAAAATTTTTCAAAGTCTATCTTCCTAATTTGAAGTCGAATTTCAACATTTCTCATATATTTGAGTGAGTTTGCATCTAACTTTGTCAGATATCATCGAATAACATCCATTGAAGCCCATTGAGGTCAACTGTCACTTTGTAATAATTGACAATTTTCAAAGTCTATCTCCTAATTTGAAGTCGAATTTCAACATTTCTCATATATTTGAGTGAGTTTGCATCTAACTTTGTCAGATATCATCGAATAACATCCATTGAAGCCCATTGAGGTCAACTGTCACTTTGTAATAATTGAAAATTTTCAAAGTCTATCTTCCTAATTTGAAGTCGCATTTCAACATTTCTCATATATTCGAGTGAGTTTGCATCTAACTTTGTCAGATATCATCGAATAACATCCATTGAAGCCCATTGAGGTTAACTGTCACTTTGTAATAATTGAAAATTTTCAAAGTCTATCTTCCTAATTTGAAGTCGTATTTCAACATTTCTCATATATTCGAGTGAGTTTGCATCTAACTTTGTCAGATATCGAATAACATCGATTGAAGCCCTTTGAGGTCAACTGTCACTTTGTAATAATTGAAAATTTTCAAAGTCTATCTCCTAATTTGAAGTCGAATTTCAACATTTCTCATATATTTGAGTGAGTTTGCATCTAATTTTGTCAAATATCATCGAATAACATCGATTGAAGCCCATTGAGGTCAACTGTCACTTTGTAATAATTGAAAATTTTCAAAGTATATCTTCCTAATTTGAAGTCGAATTTCAACATTTCTCATATATTTGAGTGAGTTTGCATCTAACTTTGTCAGATATCATCGAATAACATCCATTGAAGCCCATTGAGGTCAACTGTCACTTTGTAATAATTGAAAATTTTCAAAGTCTATCTTCCTAATTTGAAGTCGCATTTCAACATTTCTCATATATTCGAGTGAGTTTGCATCTAACTTTGTCAGATATCATCGACATCCATTGAAGCCCATTGAGGTCAACTGTCACTTTGTAATAATTGAAAATTTTCAAAGTCTATCTTCCTAATTTGAAGTCGAATTTCAACATTTCTCATATATTTGAGTGAGTTTGCATCTAACTTTGTCAGATATCATCGAATAACATCCATTGAAGCCCATTTAGGTCAACTGTCACTTTGTAATAATTGAAAATTTTCAAAGTCTATCTTCCTAATTTGAAATCGCATTTCAATATTTCTCATATATTCGAGTGAGTTTGCATCTAACTTTGTCAGATATCGAATAACATCGATTGAAGCCCTTTGAGGTCAACTGTCACTTTGTAATAATTGAAAATTTTCAAAGTCTATCTCCTAATTTGAAGTCGAATTTCAACATTTCTTATATATTTGAGTGAGTTTGCATCTAACTTTGTCAGATATCATCGAATAACATCGATTGAAGCCCATTGAGGTCAACTGTCACTTTGTAATAATTGAAAATTTTCAAAGTCTATCTTCCTAATTTGAAGTCGAATTTCAACATTTCTCATATATTTGAGTGAGTTTGCATCTAACTTTGTCAGATATCATCGAATAACATCCATTGAAGCCCATTGAGGTCAACTGTCACTTTGTAATAATTGAAAATTTTCAAAGTCTATCTTCCTAATTTGAAGTCGCATTTCAACATTTCTCATATATTCGAGTGAGTTTGCATCTAAACTTTGTCAGATATCATCGACATCCATTGAAGCCCATTGAGGTCAACTGTCACTTTGTAATAATTGAAAATTTTCTAAGTCTATCTTCCTAATTTGAAGTCGAATTTCAACATTTCTCATATATTTGAGTGAGTTTGCATCTAACTTTGTCAGATATCATCGAATAACATCCATTGAAGCCCATTTAGGTCAACTGTCACTTTGTAATAATTGAAAATTTTCAAAGTCTATCTTCCTAATTTGAAGTCGCATTTCAACATTTCTCATATATTCGAGTGAGTTTGCATCTAACTTTGTCAGATATCGAATAACATCGATTGAAGCCCTTTGAGGTCAACTGTCACTTTGTAATAATTGAAAATTTTCAAAGTCTATCTCCTAATTTGAAGTCGAATTTCAACATTTCTTATATATTTGAGTGAGTTTGCATCTAACTTTGTCAGATATCATCGAATAACATCGATTGAAGCCCATTGAGGTCAACTGTCACTTTGTAATAATTGAAAATTTTCAAAGTCTATCTTCCTAATTTGAAGTCGAATTTCAACATTTCTCATATATTTGAGTGAGTTTGCATCTAACTTTGTCAGATATCATCGAATAACATCCATTGAAGCCCATTGAGGTCAACTGTCACTTTGTAATAATTGAAAATTTTCAAAGTCTATCTTCCTAATTTGAAGTCGCATTTCAACATTTCTCATATATTCGAGTGAGTTTGCATCTAACTTTGTCAGATATCATCCATTGAAGCCCATTGAGGTCAACTGTCACTTTGTAATAATTGAAAATTTTCAAAGTCCATCTTCCTAATTTGAAGTCGAATTTCAACATTTCTCATATATTTGAGTGAGTTTGCATCTAACTTTGTCAGATATCATCGAATAACATCGATTGAAGCCCTTTGAGGTCAACTGTCACTTTGTAATAATTGAAAATTTTCAAAGTCTATCTTCCTAATTTGAAGTCGCATTTCAACATTTCTCATATATTCGAGTGAGTTTGCATCTAACTTTGTCAGATATCATCGAATAACATCCATTGAGGTCAACTGTCACTTTGTAATAATTGAAAATTTTCAAAGTCTATCTTCCTAATTTGAAGTCGCATTTCAACATTTCTCATATATTCGAGTGAGTTTGCATCTAACTTTGTCAGATATCATCGAATAACATCCATTGAAGCCCATTGAGGTCAACTGTCACTTTGTAATAATTGAAAATTTTCAAAGTCTATCTTCCTAATTTGAAGTCGAATTTCAACATTTCTCATATATTTGAGTGAGTTTGCATCTAACTTTGTCAGATATCATCGAATAACATCCATTGTAAGCCCATTGAGGTCAACTGTCACTTTGTAATAATTGAAAATTTTCGAAGTCTATCTTCCTAATTTGAAGTCGAATTTCAACATTTCTCATATATTCGAGTGAGTTTGCATCTAACTTTGTCAGATATCGAATAACATCGATTGAAGCCCTTTGAGGTCAACTGTCACTTTGTAATAATTGAAAATTTTCAAAGTCTATCTCCTAATTTGAAGTCGAATTTCAACATTTCTTATATATTTGAGTGAGTTTGCATCTAACTTTGTCAGATATCATCGAATAACATCGATTGAAGCCCATTGAGGTCAACTGTCACTTTGTAATAATTGAAAATTTTCAAAGTCTCTCTTCCTAATTTGAAGTCGAATTTCAACATTTCTCATATATTTGAGTGACATTGCATCTAACTTTGTCAGATATCATCGAATAACATCCATTGAAGCCCATTGAGGTCAACTGTCACTTTGTAATAATTGAAAATTTTCAAAGTCTCTCTTCCTAATTTGAAGTCGCATTTCAACATTTCTCATATATAGGAGTGAGTTTGCATCTAACTTTGTCAGATATCATCGAATAACATCCATTGAAGCCCATTGAGGTCAACTGTCACTTTGTAATAATTGAAAATTTTCAAAGTCTATCTTCCTAATTTGAAGTCGTATTTCAACATTTCTCATATATTCGAGTGAGATTGCATCTAACTTTGTCAGATATCGAATAACATCGATTGAAGCCCTTTGAGGTCAACTGTCACTTTGTAATAATTGAAAATTTTCAAAGTCTATCTCCTAATTTGAAGTCGCATTTCAACATTTCTCATATATTTGAGTGAGTTTGCATCTAACTTTGTCAGATATCATCGAATAACATCCATTGAAGCCCATTGAGGTCAACTGTCACTTTGTAATAATTGAAAATTTTCAAAGTCTATCTTCCTAATTTGAAGTCGAATTTCAACATTTCTCATATATTTGAGTGAGTTTGCATCTAACTTTGTCAGATATCATCGAATAACATCCATTGAAGCCCATTGAGGTCAACTGTCACTTTGTAATAATTGAAAATTTTCAAAGTCTATCTTCCTAATTTGAAGTCGAATTTCAACATTTCTCATATATTTGAGTGAGTTTGCATCTAACTTTGTCAGATATCATCGAATAACATCGATTGAAGCCCATTGAGGTCAACTGTCACTTTGTAATAATTGAAAATTTTTCAAAGTCTATCTTCCTAATTTGAAGTCGAATTTCAACATTTCTCATATATTTGAGTGAGTTTGCATCTAACTTTGTCAGATATCATCGAATAACATCCATTGAAGCCCATTGAGGTCAACTGTCACTTTGTAATAATTGAAAATTTTCAAAGTCTATCTCCTAATTTGAAGTCGAATTTCAACATTTCTCATATATTTGAGTGAGTTTGCATCTAACTTTGTCAGATATCATCGAATAACATCCATTGAAGCCCATTGAGGTCAACTGTCACTTTGTAATAATTGAAAATTTTCAAAGTCTATCTTCCTAATTTGAAGTCGCATTTCAACATTTCTCATATATTCGAGTGAGTTTGCATCTAACTTTGTCAGATATCATCGAATAACATCCATTGAAGCCCATTGAGGTTAACTGTCACTTTGTAATAATTGAGAATTTTCAAAGTCTATCTTCCTAATTTGAAGTCGCATTTCAACATTTCTCATATATTCGAGTGAGTTTGCATCTAACTTTGTCAGATATCATCGAATAACATCCATTGAAGCCCATTGAGGTCAACTGTCACTTTGTAATAATTGAAAATTTTCAAAGTCTATCTTCCTAATTTGAAGTCGTATTTCAACATTTCTCATATATTCGAGTGAGTTTGCATCTAACTTTGTCAGATATCGAATAACATCGATTGAAGCCCTTTGAGGTCAACTGTCACTTTGTAATAATTGAAAATTTTCAAAGTCTATCTCCTAATTTGAAGTCGAATTTCAACATTTCTCATATATTTGAGTGAGTTTGCATCTAACTTTGTCAGATATCATCGAATAACATCGATTGAAGCCCATTGAGGTCAACTGTCACTTTGTAATAATTGAAAATTTTCAAAGTCTATCTTCCTAATTTGAAGTCGAATTTCAACATTTCTCATATATTTGAGTGAGTTTGCATCTAACTTTGTCAGATATCATCGAATAACATCCATTGAAGCCCATTGAGGTCAACTGTCACTTTGTAATAATTGAAAATTTTCAAAGTCTATCTTCCTAATTTGAAGTCGCATTTCAACATTTCTCATATATTCGAGTGAGTTTGCATCTAACTTTGTCAGATATCATCGACATCCATTGAAGCCCATTGAGGTCAACTGTCACTTTGTAATAATTGAAAATTTTCAAAGTCTATCTTCCTAATTTGAAGTCGAATTTCAACATTTCTCATATATTTGAGTGAGTTTGCATCTAACTTTGTCAGATATCATCGAATAACATCCATTGAAGCCCATTTAGGTCAACTGTCACTTTGTAATAATTGAAAATTTTCAAAGTCTATCTTCCTAATTTGAAGTCGCATTTCAACATTTCTCATATATTCGAGTGAGTTTGCATCTAACTTTGTCAGATATCGAATAACATCGATTGAAGCCCTTTGAGGTCAACTGTCACTTTGTAATAATTGAAAATTTTCAAAGTCTATCTCCTAATTTGAAGTCGAATTTCAACATTTCTTATATATTTGAGTGAGTTTGCATCTAACTTTGTCAGATATCATCGAATAACATCGATTGAAGCCCATTGAGGTCAACTGTCACTTTGTAATAATTGAAAATTTTCAAAGTCTATCTTCCTAATTTGAAGTCGAATTTCAACATTTCTCATATATTTGAGTGAGTTTGCATCTAACTTTGTCAGATATCATCGAATAACATCCATTGAAGCCCATTGAGGTCAACTGTCACTTTGTAATAATTGAAAATTTTCAAAGTCTATCTTCCTAATTTGAAGTCGCATTTCAACATTTCTCATATATTCGAGTGAGTTTGCATCTAACTTTGTCAGATATCATCCATTGAAGCCCATTGAGGTCAACTGTCACTTTGTAATAATTGAAAATTTTCAAAGTCCATCTTCCTAATTTGAAGTCGAATTTCAACATTTCTCATATATTTGAGTGAGTTTGCATCTAACGTTGTCAGATATCATCGAATAACATCGATTGAAGCCCTTTGAGGTCAACTGTCACTTTGTAATAATTGAAAATTTTCAAAGTCTATCTTCCTAATTTGAAGTCGCATTTCAACATTTCTCATATATTCGAGTGAGTTTGCATCTAACTTTGTCAGATATCATCGAATAACATCCATTGAGGTCAACTGTCACTTTGTAATAATTGAAAATTTTCAAAGTCTATCTTCCTAATTTGAAGTCGCATTTCAACATTTCTCATATATTCGAGTGAGTTTGCATCTAACTTTGTCAGATATCATCGAATAACATCCATTGAAGCCCATTGAGGTCAACTGTCACTTTGTAATAATTGAAAATTTTCAAAGTCTATCTTCCTAATTTGAAGTCGAATTTCAACATTTCTCATATATTTGAGTGAGTTTGCATCTAACTTTGTCAGATATCATCGAATAACATCCATTGAAAGCCCATTGAGGTCAACTGTCACTTTGTAATAATTGAAAATTTTCGAAGTCTATCTTCCTAATTTGAAGTCGAATTTCAACATTTCTCATATATTCGAGTGAGTTTGCATCTAACTTTGTCAGATATCGAATAACATCGATTGAAGCCCTTTGAGGTCAACTGTCACTTTGTAATAATTGAAAATTTTCAAAGTCTATCTCCTAATTTGAAGTCGAATTTCAACATTTCTTATATATTTGAGTGAGTTTGCATCTAACTTTGTCAGATATCATCGAATAACATCGATTGAAGCCCATTGAGGTCAACTGTCACTTTGTAATAATTGAAAATTTTCAAAGTCTCTCTTCCTAATTTGAAGTCGAATTTCAACATTTCTCATATATTTGAGTGAGTTTGCATCTAACTTTGTCAGATATCATCGAATAACATCCATTGAAGCCCATTGAGGTCAACTGTCACTTTGTAATAATTGAAAATTTTCAAAGTCTATCTTCCTAATTTGAAGTCGAATTTCAACATTTCTCATATATTTGAGTGAGTTTGCATCTAACTTTGTCAGATATCATCGAATAACATCGATTGAAGCCCTTTGAGGTCAACTGTCACTTTGTAATAATTGAAAATTTTCAAAGTCTATCTTCCTAATTTGAAGTCGCATTTCAACATTTCTCATATATAGGAGTGAGTTTGCATCTAACTTTGTCAGATATCATCGAATAACATCCATTGAAGCCCATTGAGGTCAATTGTCACTTTGTAATAATTGAAAATTTTCAAAGTCTATCTTCCTAATTTGAAGTCGTATTTCAACATTTCTCATATATTCGAGTGAGATTGCATCTAACTTTGTCAGATATCGAATAACATCGATTGAAGCCCTTTGAGGTCAACTGTCACTTTGTAATAATTGAAAATTTTCAAAGTCTATCTCCTAATTTGAAGTCGCATTTCAACATTTCTCATATATTTGAGTGAGTTTGCATCTAACTTTGTCAGATATCATCGAATAACATCCATTGAAGCCCATTGAGGTCAACTGTCACTTTGTAATAATTGAAAATTTTCAAAGTCTATCTTCCTAATTTGAAGTCGAATTTCAACATTTCTCATATATTTGAGTGAGTTTGCATCTAACTTTGTCAGATATCATCGAATAACATCCATTGAAGCCCATTGAGGTCAACTGTCACTTTGTAATAATTGAAAATTTTCAAAGTCTATCTTCCTAATTTGAAGTCGAATTTCAACATTTCTCATATATTTGAGTGAGTTTGCATCTAACTTTGTCAGATATCATCGAATAACATCGATTGAAGCCCATTGAGGTCAACTGTCACTTTGTAATAATTGAAAATTTTTCAAAGTCTATCTTCCTAATTTGAAGTCGAATTTCAACATTTCTCATATATTTGAGTGAGTTTGCATCTAACTTTGTCAGATATCATCGAATAACATCCATTGAAGCCCATTGAGGTCAACTGTCACTTTGTAATAATTGAAAATTTTCAAAGTCTATCTCCTAATTTGAAGTCGAATTTCAACATTTCTCATATATTTGAGTGAGTTTGCATCTAACTTTGTCAGATATCATCGAATAACATCCATTGAAGCCCATTGAGGTCAACTGTCACTTTGTAATAATTGAAAATTTTCAAAGTCTATCTTCCTAATTTGAAGTCGCATTTCAACATTTCTCATATATTCGAGTGAGTTTGCATCTAACTTTGTCAGATATCATCGAATAACATCCATTGAAGCCCATTGAGGTTAACTGTCACTTTGTAATAACTGAGAATTTTCAAAGTCTATCTTCCTAATTTGAAGTCGCATTTCAACATTTCTCATATATTCGAGTGAGTTTGCATCTAACTTTGTCAGATATCATCGAATAACATCCATTGAAGCCCATTGAGGTCAACTGTCACTTTGTAATAATTGAAAATTTTCAAAGTCTATCTTCCTAATTTGAAGTCGTATTTCAACATTTCTCATATATTCGAGTGAGTTTGCATCTAACTTTGTCAGATATCGAATAACATCGATTGAAGCCCTTTGAGGTCAACTGTCACTTTGTAATAATTGAAAATTTTCAAAGTCTATCTCCTAATTTGAAGTCGAATTTCAACATTTCTCATATATTTGAGTGAGTTTGCATCTAACTTTGTCAGATATCATCGAATAACATCCATTGAAGCCCATTGAGGTCAACTGTCACTTTGTAATAATTGAAAATTTTCAAAGTCTATCTTCCTAATTTGAAGTCGCATTTCAACATTTCTCATATATTCGAGTGAGTTTGCATCTAACTTTGTCAGATATCATCGAATAACATCGATTGAAGCCCATTGAGGTCAACTGTCACTTTGTAATAATTGAAAATTTTCAAAGTCTATCTCCTAATTTGAAGTCGAATTTCAACATTTCTCATATATTTGAGTGAGTTTGCATCTAACTTTGTCAGATATCGTCGAATAACATCGATTGAAGCCCTTTGAGGTCAACTGTCACTTTGTAATAATTGAAAATTTTCAAAGTCTATCTTCTTAATTTGAAGTCGCATTTCAACATTTCTCATATATTCGAGTGAGTTTGCATCTAACTTTGTCAGATATCATCTAATAACATCGATTGAAGCCCATTGAGGTCAACTGTCACTTTGTAATAATTGAAAATTTTCAAAGTCTATTTTCCTAATTTGAAGTCGAATTTCAACATTTCTCATATATTTGAGTGAGTTTGCATCTAACTTTGTCAGATATCATCGAATAACATCCATTGAAACCCATTGAGGTCAACTGTCACTTTGTAATAATTGAAAATTTTCAAAGT
The DNA here is from genome assembly GCF_026230105.1 of Diorhabda sublineata. Lineage (NCBI taxonomy): Eukaryota > Metazoa > Arthropoda > Insecta > Coleoptera > Chrysomelidae > Diorhabda > Diorhabda sublineata. The sequence goes on along the minus strand of NW_026614296.1, from coordinate 22,554 downwards.
CTATCTTCCTAATTTGAAGTCGCATTTCAACATTTCTCATATATTCGAGTGAGTTTGCATCTAACTTTGTCAGATATCATCTAATAACATCGATTGAAGCCCATTGAGGTCAACTGTCACTTTGTAATAATTGAAAATTTTCAAAGTCTATTTTCCTAATTTGAAGTCGAATTTCAACATTTCTCATATATTTGAGTGAGTTTGCATCTAACTTTGTCAGATATCATCGAATAACATCCATTGAAACCCATTGAGGTCAACTGTCACTTTGTAATAATTGAAAATTTTCAAAGTCTATCTTCCTAATTTGAAGTCGAATTTCAACATTTCTGATATATTCGAGTGAGTTTGCATCTAACTTTGTCAGATATCATCGAATAACATCGATTGAAGCCCTTTGAGGTCAACTGTAACTTTGTAATAATTGAAAATTTTAAAAGTCTATCTTCCTAATTTGAAGTCGAATTTCAACATTTTTCATATATTTGAGTGAGTTTGCATCTAACTTTGTGAGATATCATCGAATAACATCCATTGAAGCCCATTGAGGTCAACTGTCACTTTGTAATAATTGAAAATTTTCAAAGTCTATCTTCCTAATTTGAAGTCGCATTTCAACATTTCTCATATATTTGAGTGAGTTTGCATCTAACTTTGTCAGATATCGTCGAATAACATCGATTGAAGCCCTTTGAGGTCAACAGTCACTTTGTAATAATTGAAAATTTTCAAAGTCTATCTTCTTAATTTGAAGTCGCATTTCAACATTTCTCATATATTCGAGTGAGTTTGCATCTAACTTTGTCAGATATCATCGAATAACATCGATTGAAGCCCATTGAGGTCAACTGTCACTTTGTAATAATTGAAAATTTTCAAAGTCTATCTTCCTAATTTGAAGTCGCATTTCAACATTTCTCATATATTCGAGTGACTTTGCATCTAACTTTGTCAGATATCATCGAATAACATCGATTGAAGCCCATTGAGGTCAACTGTCACTTTGTAATAATTGAAAATTTTCAAAGTCTATCTTCCTAATTTGAAGTCGAATTTCAACATTTTTCATATATTTGAGTGAGTTTGCATCTAACTTTGTCAGATATCATCGAATAACATCCATTGAAGCCCATTGAGGTCAACTGTCACTTTGTAATAATTGAAAATTTTCAAAGTCTATCTTCCTAATTTGAAGTCGAATTTCAACATTTTTCATATATTTGAGTGAGTTTGCATCTAACTTTGTCAGATATCATCGAATAACATCCATTGAAGCCCATTGAGGTCAACTGTCACTTTGTAATAATTGAAAATTTTCAAAGTCTATCTTCCTAATTTGAAATCGCATTTCAACATTTCTCATATATTCGAGTGAGTTTGAATCTAACTTTGTCAGATATCATCGAATAACATCGATTGAAGCCTTTTGAGGTCAACTGTCACTTTGTAATAATTGAAAATTTTCAAAGTCTATCTTCCTAATTTGAAGTCGAATTTCAACATTTTTCATATATTTGAGTGAGTTTGCATCTAAATTTGTGAGATATCATTGAATAACATCCATTGAAGCCCATTGAGGTCAACTGTCACTTTGTAATAATTGAAAATTTTCAAAGTCTATCTTCCTAATTTGAAGTCGAATTTCAACATTTCTCATATATTTGAGTGAGTTTGCATCTAACTTTGTCAGATATCATCGAATAACATAGATTGAAGCCCTTTGAGGTCAACTGTCACTTTGTAATAATTGAAAATTTTCAAAGTCTATCTTCTTAATTTGAAGTCGCATTTCAACATTTCTCATATATTCGAGTGAGTTTGCATCTAACTTTGTCAGATATCATCGAATAACATCCATTGAAACACATTGAGGTCAACTGTCACTTTGTAATAATTGAAAATTTTCAAAGTCTATCTTCCTAATTTGAAGTCGAATTTCAACATTTCTGATATATTCGAGTGAGTTTGCATCTAACTTTGTCAGATATCATCGAATAACATCCATTGAAGCCCATTGAGGTCAACTGTCACTTTGTAATAATTGAAAATTTTCAAAGTCTATCTTCCTAATTTGAAGTCGAATTTCAACATTTCTCATATATTTGAGTGAGTTTGCATCTAACTTTGTGAGATATCATCGAATAACATCCATTGAAGCCCATTGAGGTCAACTGTCACTTTGTAATAATTGAAAATTTTCAAAGTCTATCTTCCTAATTTGAAGTCGCATTTCAACATTTCTCATATATTCGAGTGAGTTTGCATCTAACTTTGTCAGATATCATCGAATAACATCGATTGAAGCCCTTTGAGGTCAACTGTCACTTTGTAATAATTGAAAATTTTCAAAGTCTATCTTCCTAATTTGAAGTCGAATTTCAACATTTTTCATATATTTGAGTGAGTTTGCATCTAACTTTGTCAGATATCATCGAATAACATCCATTGAAGCCCATTGAGGTCAACTGTCACTTTGTAATAATTGAAAATTTTCAAAGTCTATCTTCCTAATTTGAAGTCGAATTTCAACATTTTTCATATATTTGAGTGAGTTTGCATCTAACTTTGTCAGATATCATCGAATAACATCCATTGAAGCCCATTGAGGTCAACTGTCACTTTGTAATAATTGAAAATTTTCAAAGTCTATCTTCCTAATTTGAAGTCGCATTTCAACATTTCTCATATATTCGAGTGAGTTTGCATCTAACTTTGTCAGATATCATCGAATAACATCGATTGAAGCCCTTTGAGGTCAACTGTCACTTTGTAATAATTGAAAATTTTCAAAGTCTATCTTCCTAATTTGAAGTCGAATTTCAACATTTTTCATATATTTGAGTGAGTTTGCATCTAAATTTGTGAGATATCATCGAATAACATCCATTGAAGCCCATTGAGGTCAACTGTCACTTTGTAATAATTGAAAATTTTCAAAGTCTATCTTCCTAATTTGAAGTCGCATTTCAACATTTCTCATATATTTGAGTGAGTTTGCATCTAACTTTGTCAGATATCATCGAATAACATCGATTGAAGCCCATTGAGGTCAACTGTTACTTTGTAATAATTGAAAATTTTCAAAGTCTATCTTCCTAATTTGAAGTCGAATTTCAACATTTCTCATATATTTGAGTGAGTTTGCATCTAACTTTGTCAGATATCATCGAATAACATAGATTGAAGCCCTTGAGGTCAACTGTCACTTTGTAATAATTGAAAATTTTCAAAGTCTATCTTCTTAATTTGAAGTCGCATTTCAACATTTCTCATATATTCGAGTGAGTTTGCATCTAACTTTGTCAGATATCATCGAATAACATCCATTGAAACACATTGAGGTCAACTGTCACTTTGTAATAATTGAAAATTTTCAAAGTCTATCTTCCTAATTTGAAGTCGAATTTCAACATTTCTGATATATTCGAGTGAGTTTGCATCTAACTTTGTCAGATATCGTCGAATAACATCGATTGAAGCCCTTTGAGGTCAACTGTCACTCTGTAATAATTGAAAATTTTCAAAGTCTATCTTCTTAATTTGAAGTCGCATTTCAACATTTCTCATATATTCGAGTGAGTTTGCATCTAACTTTGTCAGATATCATCGAATAACATCCATTGAAACCCATTGAGGTCAACTGTCACTTTGTAATAATTGAAAATTTTCAAAGTCTATCTTCCTAATTTGAAGCCGCATTTCAACATTTCTCATATATTCGAGTGAGTTTGCATCTAACTTTGTCAGATATCATCGAATAACATCCATTGAAACACATTGAGGTCAACTGTTACTTTGTAATAATTGAAAATTTTCAAAGTCTATCTTCCTAATTTGAAGTCGAATTTCAACATTTTTCATATATTTGAGTGAGTTTGCATCTAAATTTGTGAGATATCATCGAATAACATCCATTGAAGCCCATTGAGGTCAACTGTCACTTTGTAATAATTGAAAATTTTCAAAGTCTATCTTCCTAATTTGAAGTCGCATTTCAACATTTCTCATATATTTGAGTGAGTTTGCATCTAACTTTGTCAGATATCATCGAATAACATCCATTGAAGCCCATTGAGGTCAACTGTCACTTTGTAATAATTGAAAATTTTCAAAGTCTATCTTCCTAATTTGAAGTCGAATTTCAACATTTTTCATATATTTGAGTGAGTTTGCATCTAACTTTGTCAGATATCATCGAATAACATCCATTGAAGCCCATTGAGGTCAACTGTCACTTTGTAATAATTGAAAATTTTCAAAGTCTATCTTCCTAATTTGAAGCCGCATTTCAACATTTCTCATATATTCGAGTGAGTTTGCATCTAACTTTGTCAGATATCATCGAATAACATCCATTGAAACACATTGAGGTCAACTGTTACTTTGTAATAATTGAAAATTTTCAAAGTCTATCTTCCTAATTTGAAGTCGAATTTCAACATTTTTCATATATTTGAGTGAGTTTGCATCTAAATTTGTGAGATATCATCGAATAACATCCATTGAAGCCCATTGAGGTCAACTGTCACTTTGTAATAATTGAAAATTTTCAAAGTCTATCTTCCTAATTTGAAGTCGCATTTCAACATTTCTCATATATTTGAGTGAGTTTGCATCTAACTTTGTCAGATATCATCGAATATCATCCATTGAAGCCCATTGAGGTCAACTGTCACTTTGTAATAATTGAAAATTTTCAAAGTCTATCTTCCTAATTTGAAGTCGAATTTCAACATTTTTCATATATTTGAGTGAGTTTGCATCTAACTTTGTCAGATATCATCGAATAACATCCATTGAAGCCCATTGAGGTCAACTGTCACTTTGTAATAATTGAAAATTTTCAAAGTCTATCTTCCTAATTTGAAGTCGCATTTCAACATTTCTCATATATTCGAGTGAGTTTGCATCTAACTTTGTCAGATATCATCGAATAACATCGATTGAAGCCCTTTGAGGTCAACTGTCACTTTGAGTAATAATTGAAAATTTTCAAAGTCTATCTTCCTAATTTGAAGTCGAATTTCAACATTTCTCATATATTTGAGTGAGTTTGCATCTAACTTTGTGAGATATCATCGAATAACATCCATTGAAGCCCATTGAGGTCAACTGTCACTTTGTAATAATTGAAAATTTTCAAAGTCTATCTTCCTAATTTGAAGTCGCATTTCAACATTTCTCATATATTCGAGTGAGTTTGCATCTAACTTTGTCAGATATCATCGAATAACATCGATTGAAGCCCTTTGAGGTCAACTGTCACTTTGTAATAATTGAAAATTTTCAAAGTCTATCTTCCTAATTTGATAGTCGCATTTCAACATTTCTCATATATTCGAGTGAGTTTGCATCTAACTTTGTCAGATATCATCGAATAACATCGATTGAAGCCCTTTGAGGTCAACTGTCACTTTGTAATAATTGAAAATTTTCAAAGTCTATCTTCCTAATTTGAAGTCGAATTTCAACATTTTTCATATATTTGAGTGAGTTTTGCATCTAAATTTGTGAGATATCATCGAATAACATCCATTGAAGCCCATTGAGGTCAACTGTCACTTTGTAATAATTGAAAATTTTCAAAGTCTATCTTCCTAATTTGAAGTCGCATTTCAACATTTCTCATATATTTGAGTGAGTTTGCATCTAACTTTGTCAGATATCATCGAATAACATCGATTGAAGCCCATTGAGGTCAACTGTTACTTTGTAATAATTGAAAATTTTCAAAGTCTATCTTCCTAATTTGAAGTCGAATTTCAACATTTTCTCATATATTTGAGTGAGGTTTGCATCTAACTTTGTCAGATATCATCGAATAACATAGATTGAAGCCCTTTGAGGTCAACTGTCACTTTGTAATAATTGAAAATTTTCAAAGTCTATCTTCTTAATTTGAAGTCGCATTTCAACATTTCTCATATATTCGAGTGAGTTTTGCATCTAACTTTGTCAGATATCATCGAATAACATCCATTGAAACACATTGAGGTCAACTGTCACTTTGTAATAATTGAAAATTTTCAAAGTCTATCTTCCTAATTTGAAGTCGAATTTCAACATTTCTGATATATTCGAGTGAGTTTGCATCTAACTTTGTCAGATATCGTCGAATAACATCGATTGAAGCCCTTTGAGGTCAACTGTCACTCTGTAATAATTGAAAATTTTCAAAGTCTATCTTCTTAATTTGAAGTCGCATTTCAACATTTCTCATATATTCGAGTGAGTTTGCATCTAACTTTGTCAGATATCATCGAATAACATCCATTGAAACCCATTGAGGTCAACTGTCACTTTGTAATAATTGAAAATTTTCAAAGTCTATCTTCCTAATTTGAAGTCGAATTTCAACATTTCTCATATATTTGAGTGAGTTTGCATCTAACTATGTCAGATATCATCGAATAACATCCATTGAAGCCCATTGAGGTCAACTGTCACTTTGTAATAATTGAAAGTTTTCAAAGTCTATCTTCCTAATTTGAAGTCGAATTTCAACATTTCTCATATATTTGAGTGAGTTTGCATCTAACTTTGTCAGATATCATCGAATAACATCCATTGAAGCCCATTGAGGTCAACTGTCACTTTGTAATAACTGAAAATTTTCAAAGTCTATCTTCCTAATTTGAAGTCGAATTTCAACATTTCTCATATATTTGAGTGAGTTTGCATCTAACTTTGTCAGATATCATGGAATAACATCCATTGAAGCCCATTGAGGTCAACTGTCACTTTGTAATAATTGAAAATTTCCAAAGTCTATCTTCCTAATTTGAAGTCGCATTTCAACATTTCTCATATATTCGAGTGAGTTTGCATCTAATTTTGCAGATATCATCGAATAACATCCATTGAAGCCCATTGAGGTCAACTGTCACTTTGTAATAATTGAAAATTTTCAAAGTCTATCTTCCTAATTTGAAGTATTTCAACATTTCTCATATATTCGAGTGAGTTTGCATCTAACTTTGTCAGATATCATCGAATAACATCCATTGAAACACATTGAGGTCAACTGTTACTTTGTAATAATTGAAAATTTTCAAAGTCTATCTTCCTAATTTGAAGTCGAATTTCAACATTTCTGATATATTCGAGTGAGTTTGCATCTAACTTTGTCAGATATCGAATAACATCCATTGAAACCCATTGAGGTCAACTGTCACTTTGTAATAATTGAAAATTTTCAAAGTCTATCTTCCTAATTTGAAGTCGAATTTCAACATTTCTCATATATTTGAGTGAGTTTGCATCTAACTTTGTCAGATATCATCGAACAACATCCATTGAAGCCCATTGAGGTCAACTGTTACTTTGTAATAATTGAAAATTTTCAAAGTCTATCTCCTAATTTGAAGTCGAATTTCAACATTTCTCATAAATTTGAGTGAGTTTGCATCTAACTTTGTCAGATATCATCGAATAACATCCATTGAAGCCCATTGAGGTCAACTGTCACTTTGTAATAACTGAAAATTTTCAAAGTCTATCTTCCTAATTTGAAGTCGAATTTCAACATTTCTCATATATTTGAGTGAGTTTGCATCTAACTTTGTCAGATATCATGGAATAACATCCATTGAAGCCCATTGAGGTCAACTGTCACTTTGTAATAATTGAAAATTTCCAAAGTCTATCTTCCTAATTTGAAGTCGCATTTCAACATTTCTCATATATTCGAGTGAGTTTGCATCTAACTTTGTCAGATATCATCGAATAACATCCATTGAAGCCCATTGAGGTCAACTGTCACTTTGTAATAATTGAAAATTTTCAAAGTCTATCTTCCTAATTTGAAGTCGCATTTCAACATTTCTCATATATTCGAGTGAGTTTGCATCTAACTTTGTCAGATATCATCGAATAACATCCATTGAAACACATTGAGGTCAACTGTTACTTTGTAATAATTGAAAGTTTTCAAAGTCTATCTTACTAATTTGAAGTCGAATTTCAACATTTCTCATATATATGAGTGAGTTTGCATCAAACTTTGTCAGATATCATCGAATAACATCCATTGAAGCCCATTGAGGTCAACTGTCACTTTGTAATAACTGAAAATTTTCAAAGTCTATCTTCCTAATTTGAAGTCGAATTTCAACATTTCTCATATATTTGAGTGAGTTTGCATCTAACTTTGTCAGATATCATGGAATAACATCCATTGAAGCCCATTGAGGTCAACTGTCACTTTGTAATAATTGAAAATTTCCAAAGTCTATCTTCCTAATTTGAAGTCGCATTTCAACATTTCTCATATATTCGAGTGAGTTTGCATCTAACTTTGTCAGATATCATTGAATAACATCCATTGAAGCCCATTGAGGTCAACTGTCACTTTGTAATAATTGAAAATTTTCAAAGTCTATCTTCCTAATTTGAAGTCGCATTTCAACATTTCTCATATATTCGAGTGAGTTTGCATCTAACTTTGTCAGATATCATCGAATAACATCCATTGAAACACATTGAGGTCAACTGTTACTTTGTAATAATTGAAAATTTTCAAAGTCTATCTTCCTAATTTGAAGTCGAATTTCAACATTTCTGATATATTCGAGTGAGTTTGCATCTAACTTTGTCAGATATCATCGAATAACATCCATTGAAACCCATTGAGGTCAACTGTCACTTTGTAATAATTGAAAATTTTCAAAGTCTATCTTCCTAATTTGAAGTCGAATTTCAACATTTCTCATATATTTGAGTGAGTTTGCATCTAACTTTGTCAGATATCATCGAAAAACATCCATTGAAGCCCATTGAGGTCAACTGTCACTTTGTAATAATTGAAAATTTTCAAAGTCTATCTCCTAATTTGAAGTCGAATTTCAACATTTCTCATAAATTTGAGTGAGTTTGCATCTAACTTTGTCAGATATCGTCGAATAACATCGATTGAAGCCCTTTGAGGTCAACTGTCACTTTGTAATAATTGAAAATTTTCAAAGTCTATCTTCCTAATTTGAAGTCGCATTTCAACATTTCTCATATATTCGAGTGAGTTTGCATCTAACTTTGTCAGATATCATCGAATAACATCCATTGAAACACATTGAGGTCAACTGTCACTTTGTAATAACTGAAAATTTTCAAAGTCTATCTTCCTAATTTGAAGTCGAATTTCAACATTTCTCATATATTTGAGTGAGTTTGCATCTAACTTTGTCAGATATCATGGAATAACATCCATTGAAGCCCATTGAGGTCAACTGTCACTTTGTAATAATTGAAAATTTCCAAAGTCTATCTTCCTAATTTGAAGTCGCATTTCAACATTTCTCATATATTCGAGTGAGTTTGCATCTAACTTTGTCAGATATCATTGAATAACATCCATTGAAGCCCATTGAGGTCAACTGTCACTTTGTAATAATTGAAAATTTTCAAAGTCTATCTTCCTAATTTGAAGTCGCATTTCAACATTTCTCATATATTCGAGTGAGTTTGCATCTAACTTTGTCAGATATCATCGAATAACATCCATTGAAACACATTGAGGTCAACTGTTACTTTGTAATAATTGAAAATTTTCAAAGTCTATCTTCCTAATTTGAAGTCGAATTTCAACATTTCTGATATATTCGAGTGAGTTTGCATCTAACTTTGTCAGATATCATCGAATAACATCCATTGAAACCCATTGAGGTCAACTGTCACTTTGTAATAATTGAAAATTTTCAAAGTCTATCTTCCTAATTTGAAGTCGAATTTCAACATTTCTCATATATTTGAGTGAGTTTGCATCTAACTTTGTCAGATATCATCGAAAAACATCCATTGAAGCCCATTGAGGTCAACTGTCACTTTGTAATAATTGAAAATTTTCAAAGTCTATCTCCTAATTTGAAGTCGAATTTCAACATTTCTCATAAATTTGAGTGAGTTTGCATCTAACTTTGTCAGATATCGTCGAATAACATCGATTGAAGCCCTTTGAGGTCAACTGTCACTTTGTAATAATTGAAAATTTTCAAAGTCTATCTTCCTAATTTGAAGTCGCATTTCAACATTTCTCATATATTCGAGTGAGTTTGCATCTAACTTTGTCAGATATCATCGAATAACATCCATTGAAACACATTGAGGTCAACTGTCACTTTGTAATAATTGAAAATTTTCAAAGTCTATCTTCCTAATTTGAAGTCGAATTTCAACATTTCTCATATATTTGAGTGAGTTTGCATCTAACTTTGTCAGATATCATCGAACAACATCCATTGAAGCCCATTGAGGTCAACTGTCACTTTGTAATAATTGAAAATTTCCAAAGTCTATCTTCCTAATTTGAAGTCGCATTTCAACATTTCTCATATATTCGAGTGAGTTTGCATCTAACTTTGTCAGATATCATTGAATAACATCCATTGAAGCCCATTGAGGTCAACTGTCACTTTGTAATAATTGAAAATTTTCAAAGTCTATCTTCCTAATTTGAAGTCGCATTTCAACATTTCTCATATATTCGAGTGAGTTTGCATCTAACTTTGTCAGATATCATCGAATAACATCCATTGAAACACATTGAGGTCAACTGTTACTTTGTAATAATTGAAAATTTTCAAAGTCTATCTTCCTAATTTGAAGTCGAATTTCAACATTTCTGATATATTCGAGTGAGTTTGCATCTAACTTTGTCAGATATCATCGAATAACATCCATTGAAACCCATTGAGGTCAACTGTCACTTTGTAATAATTGAAAATTTTCAAAGTCTATCTTCCTAATTTGAAGTCGAATTTCAACATTTCTCATATATTTGAGTGAGTTTGCATCTAACTTTGTCAGATATCATCGAACAACATCCATTGAAGCCCATTGAGGTCAACTGTCACTTTGTAATAATTGAAAATTTTCAAAGTCTATCTCCTAATTTGAAGTCGAATTTCAACATTTCTCATAAATTTGAGTGAGTTTGCATCTAACTTTGTCAGATATCATCGAATAACATCGATTGAAGCCCTTTGAGGTCAACTGTCACTTTGTAATAATTGAAAATTTTCAAAGTCTATCTTCTTAATTTGGAGTCGCATTTCAACATTTCTCATATATTCGAGTGAATTTGCATCTTACTTTGTCAGATATCATCGAATAACATCCATTGAAACCCATTGAGGTCAACTGTCACTTTGTAATAATTGAAAATTTTCAAAGTCTATCTTCCTAATTTGAAGTCGAATTTCAACATTTCTCATATATTTGAGTGAGTTTGCATCTAACTTAGTCAGATATCATCGAATAACATCCATTGAAACACATTGAGGTCAACTGTCACTTTGTAATAATTGAAAATTTTCAAAGTCTATCTTCCTAATTTGAAGTCGAATTTCAACATTTCTCATATATTTGAGTGAGTTTGCATCTAACTTTGTCAGATATCATCGAACAACATCCATTGAAGCCCATTGAGGTCAACTGTCACTTTGTAATAATTGAAAATTTTCAAAGTCTATCTCCTAATTTGAAGTCGCATTTCAACATTTCTCATATATTTGAGTGAGTTTGCATCCAACTTTGTCAGATATCATCGAATAACATCGATTGAAGCCCTTTGAGGTCAACTGTCACTTTGTAATAATTAAAAATTTTCAAAGTCTATCTTCTTAATTTGAAGTCGCATTTCAACATTTCTCATATATTCGAGTGAGTTTGCATCTATCTTTGTCAGATATCATCGAATAACATCGATTGAAGCCCTTTGAGGTCAACTGTCACTTTGTAATAATTGAAAATTTTCAAAGTCTATCTTCCTAATTTGAAGTCGAATTTCAACATTTTTCATATATTTGAGTGAGTTTGCATCTAACTTTGTGAGATAACATCGAATAACATCCATTGAAGCCCATTGAGGTCAACTGTCACTTTGTAATAATTGAAAATTTTCAAAGTCTATCTTCCTAATTTGAAGTCGCATTTCAACATTTCTCATATATTTGAGTGAGTTTGCATCCAACTTTGTCAGATATCATCGAATAACATCGATTGAAGCCCATTGAGGTCAACTGTCACTTTGTAATAATTGAAAATTTTCAAAGTCTATCTTCCTAATTTGAAGTCGCATTTCAACATTTCTCATATATTTGAGTGAGTTTGCATCTAACTTTGTCAGATATCATCGAATAACATCGATTGAAGCCCATTGAGGTCAACTGTCACTTTGTAATAATTGAAAATTTTCAAAGTCTATCTTCCTAATTTGAAGTCGCATTTCAACATTTCTCATATATTCGAGTGAGTTTGCATCTAACTTTGTCAGATATCATCGAATAACATCCATTGAAGCCCATTGAGGTCAACTGTCACTTTGTAATAATTGAAAATTTTCAAAGTCTATCTTCCTAATTTGAAGTCGCATTTCAACATTTCTCATATATTCGAGTGAGTTTGCATCTAACTTTGTCAGATATCATCGAATAACATCCATTGAAGCCCATTGAGGTCAACTGTCACTTTGTAATAATTGAAAATTTTCAAAGTCTATCTTCCTAATTTGAAGTCGAATTTCAACATTTCTGATATATTCGAGTGAGTTTGCATCTAACTTTGTCAGATATCATCGAATAACATCCATTGAAACCCATTGAGGTCAACTGTCACTTTGTAATAATTGAAAATTTTCAAAGTCTATCTTCCTAATTTGAAGTCGAATTTCAACATTTCTCATATATTTGAGTGAGTTTGCATCTAACTTTTTCAGATATCATCGAAAAACATCCATTGAAGCCCATTGAGGTCAACTGTCACTTTGTAATAATTGAAAATTTTCAAAGTCTATCTCCTAATTTGAAGTCGAATTTCAACATTTCTCATAAATTTGAGTGAGTTTGCATCTAACTTTGTCAGATATCGTCGAATAACATCGATTGAAGCCCTTTGAGGTCAACTGTCACTTTGTAATAATTGAAAATTTTCAAAGTCTATCTTCCTAATTTGAAGTCGCATTTCAACATTTCTCATATATTCGAGTGAGTTTGCATCTATCTTTGTCAGATATCATCGAATAACATCCATTGAAACCCATTGAGGTCAACTGTCACTTTGTAATAATTGAAAATTTTCAAAGTCTATCTTCCTAATTTGAAGTCGAATTTCAACATTTCTCATATATTTGAGTGAGTTTGCATCTAACTTTGTCAGATATCATCGAATAACATCCATTGAAACACATTGAGGTCAACTGTCACTTTGTAATAATTGAAAATTTTCAAAGTCTATCTTCCTAATTTGAAGTCGAATTTCAACATTTCTCATATATTTGAGTGAGTTTGCATCTAACTTTGTCAGATATCATCGAACAACATCCATTGAAGCCCATTGAGGTCAACTGTCACTTTGTAATAATTGAAAATTTTCAAAGTCTATCTCCTAATTTGAAGTCGCATTTCAACATTTCTCATATATTTGAGTGAGTTTGCATCCAACTTTGTCAGATATCATCGAATAACATCGATTGAAGCCCTTTGAGGTCAACTGTCACTTTGTAATAATTGAAAATTTTCAAAGTCTATCTTCTTAATTTGGAGTCGCATTTCAACATTTCTCATATATTCGAGTGAATTTGCATCTAACTTTGTCAGATATCATCGAATAACATCCATTGAAACCCATTGAGGTCAACTGTCACTTTGTAATAATTGAAAATTTTCAAAGTCTATCTTCCTAATTTGAAGTCGAATTTCAACATTTCTCATATATTTGAGTGAGTTTGCATCTAACTTAGTCAGATATCAGCGAATAACATCCATTGAAACACATTGAGGTCAACTGTCACTTTGTAATAATTGAAAATTTTCAAAGTCTATCTTCCTAATTTGAAGTCGAATTTCAACATTTCTCATATATTTGAGTGAGTTTGCATCTAACTTTGTCAGATATCATCGAACAACATCCATTGAAGCCCATTGAGGTCAACTGTCACTTTGTAATAATTGAAAATTTTCAAAGTCTATCTCCTAATTTGAAGTCGCATTTCAACATTTCTCATATATTTGAGTGAGTTTGCATCCAACTTTGTCAGATATCATCGAATAACATCGATTGAAGCCCTTTGAGGTCAACTGTCACTTTGTAATAATTAAAAATTTTCAAAGTCTATCTTCTTAATTTGAAGTCGCATTTCAACATTTCTCATATATTCGAGTGAGTTTGCATCTATCTTTGTCAGATATCATCGAATAACATCGATTGAAGCCCTTTGAGGTCAACTGTCACTTTGTAATAATTGAAAATTTTCAAAGTCTATCTTCCTAATTTGAAGTCGAATTTCAACATTTTTCATATATTTGAGTGAGTTTGCATCTAACTTTGTGAGATAACATCGAATAACATCCATTGAAGCCCATTGAGGTCAACTGTCACTTTGTAATAATTGAAAATTTTCAAAGTCTATCTTCCTAATTTGAAGTCGCATTTCAACATTTCTCATATATTTGAGTGAGTTTGCATCTATCTTTGTCAGATATCATCGAATAACATCCATTGAAGCCCTTTGAGGTCAACTGTCACTTTGTAATAATTGAAAATTTTCAAAGTCTATCTTCCTAATTTGAAGTCGCATTTCAACATTTCTCATATATTCGAGTGAGTTTGCATCTATCTTTGTCAGATATCATCGAATAACATCCATTGAAAACCATTGAGGTCAACTGTCACTTTGTAATAATTGAAAATTTTCAAAGTCTATCTTCCTAATTTGAAGTCGAATTTCAACATTTCTCATATATTTGAGTGAGTTTGCATCTAACTTTGTCAGATATCAGCGAATAACATCCATTGAAACACATTGAGGTCAACTGTCACTTTGTAATAATTGAAAATTTTCAAAGTCTATCTTCCTAATTTGAAGTCGAATTTCAACATTTCTCATATATTTGAGTGAGTTTGCATCTAACTTTGTCAGATATCATCGAACAACATCCATTGAAGCCCATTGAGGTCAACTGTCACTTTGTAATAATTGAAAATTTTCAAAGTCTATCTCCTAATTTGAAGTCGCATTTCAACATTTCTCATATATTTGAGTGAGTTTGCATCCAACTTTGTCAGATATCATCGAATAACATCGATTGAAGCCCTTTGAGGTCAACTGTCACTTTGTAATAATTAAAAATTTTCAAAGTCTATCTTCTTAATTTGAAGTCGCATTTCAACATTTCTCATATATTCGAGTGAGTTTGCATCTATCTTTGTCAGATATCATCGAATAACATCGATTGAAGCCCTTTGAGGTCAACTGTCACTTTGTAATAATTGAAAATTTTCAAAGTCTATCTTCCTAATTTGAAGTCGAATTTCAACATTTTTCATATATTTGAGTGAGTTTGCATCTAACTTTGTGAGATAACATCGAATAACATCCATTGAAGCCCATTGAGGTCAACTGTCACTTTGTAATAATTGAAAATTTTCAAAGTCTATCTTCCTAATTTGAAGTCGCATTTCAACATTTCTCATATATTTGAGTGAGTTTGCATCCAACTTTGTCAGATATCATCGAATAACATCGATTGAAGCCCATTGAGGTCAACTGTCACTTTGTAATAATTGAAAATTTTCAAAGTCTATCTTCCTAATTTGAAGTCGCATTTCAACATTTCTCATATATTTGAGTGAGTTTGCATCTAACTTTGTCAGATATCATCGAATAACATCGATTGAAGCCCATTGAGGTCAACTGTCACTTTGTAATAATTGAAAATTTTCAAAGTCTATCTTCCTAATTTGAAGTCGCATTTCAACATTTCTCATATATTCGAGTGAGTTTGCATCTAACTTTGTCAGATATCATCGAATAACACCCATTGAAGCCCATTGAGGTCAACTGTCACTTTGTAATAATTGAAAATTTTCAAAGTCTATCTTCCTAATTTGAAGTCGCATTTCAACATTTCTCATATATTCGAGTGAGTTTGCATCTAACTTTGTCAGATATCATCGAATAACATCCATTGAAACACATTGAGGTCAACTGTTACTTTGTAATAATTGAAAGTTTTCAAAGTCTATCTTACTAATTTGAAGTCGAATTTCAACATTTCTCATATATATGAGTGAGTTTGCATCAAACTTTGTCAGATATCATCGAATAACATCCATTGAAGCCCATTGAGGTCAACTGTCACTTTGTAATAACTGAAAATTTTCAAAGTCTATCTTCCTAATTTGAAGTCGAATTTCAACATTTCTCATATATTTGAGTGAGTTTGCATCTAACTTTGTCAGATATCATGGAATAACATCCATTGAAGCCCATTGAGGTCAACTGTCACTTTGTAATAATTGAAAATTTCCAAAGTCTATCTTCCTAATTTGAAGTCGCATTTCAACATTTCTCATATATTCGAGTGAGTTTGCATCTAACTTTGTCAGATATCATTGAATAACATCCATTGAAGCCCATTGAGGTCAACTGTCACTTTGTAATAATTGAAAATTTTCAAAGTCTATCTTCCTAATTTGAAGTCGCATTTCAACAT
Organism: Diorhabda sublineata; assembly: GCF_026230105.1. Lineage (NCBI taxonomy): Eukaryota > Metazoa > Arthropoda > Insecta > Coleoptera > Chrysomelidae > Diorhabda > Diorhabda sublineata. Next base: position 6,067 of record NW_026614296.1, on the reverse strand, counting down.
TTCTCATATATTCGAGTGAGTTTGCATCTAACTTTGTCAGATATCATCGAATAACATCCATTGAAACACATTGAGGTCAACTGTTACTTTGTAATAATTGAAAATTTTCAAAGTCTATCTTCCTAATTTGAAGTCGAATTTCAACATTTCTGATATATTCGAGTGAGTTTGCATCTAACTTTGTCAGATATCATCGAATAACATCCATTGAAACCCATTGAGGTCAACTGTCACTTTGTAATAATTGAAAATTTTCAAAGTCTATCTTCCTAATTTGAAGTCGAATTTCAACATTTCTCATATATTTGAGTGAGTTTGCATCTAACTTTGTCAGATATCATCGAACAACATCCATTGAAGCCCATTGAGGTCAACTGTCACTTTGTAATAATTGAAAATTTTCAAAGTCTATCTCCTAATTTGAAGTCGAATTTCAACATTTCTCATAAATTTGAGTGAGTTTGCATCTAACTTTGTCAGATATCGTCGAATAACATCGATTGAAGCCCTTTGAGGTCAACTGTCACTTTGTAATAATTGAAAATTTTCAAAGTCTATCTTCCTAATTTGAAGTCGCATTTCAACATTTCTCATATATTCGAGTGAGTTTGCATCTATCTTTGTCAGATATCATCGAATAACATCCATTGAAACCCATTGAGGTCAACTGTCACTTTGTAATAATTGAAAATTTTCAAAGTCTATCTTCCTAATTTGAAGTCGAATTTCAACATTTCTCATATATTTGAGTGAGTTTGCATCTAACTTTGTCAGATATCATCGAATAACATCCATTGAAACACATTGAGGTCAACTGTCACTTTGTAATAATTGAAAATTTTCAAAGTCTATCTTCCTAATTTGAAGTCGAATTTCAACATTTCTCATATATTTGAGTGAGTTTGCATCTAACTTAGTCAGATATCATCGAATAACATCCATTGAAACACATTGAGGTCAACTGTCACTTTGTAATAATTGAAAATTTTCAAAGTCCATCTTCCTAATTTGAAGTCGAATTTCAACATTTCTCATATATTTGAGTGAGTTTGCATCTAACTTTGTCAGATATCATCGAACAACATCCATTGAAGCCCATTGAGGTCAACTGTCACTTTGTAATAATTGAAAATTTTCAAAGTCTATCTCCTAATTTGAAGTCGCATTTCAACATTTCTCATATATTTGAGTGAGTTTGCATCCAACTTTGTCAGATATCATCGAATAACATCCATTGAAACCCATTGAGGTCAACTGTCACTTTGTAATAATTGAAAATTTTCAAAGTCTATCTTCCTAATTTGAAGTCGAATTTCAACATTTCTCATATATTTGAGTGAGTTTGCATCTAACTTTGTCAGATATCATCGAACAACATCCATTGAAGCCCATTGAGGTCAACTGTCACTTTGTAATAATTGAAAATTTTCAAAGTCTATCTCCTAATTTGAAGTCGCATTTCAACATTTCTCATATATTTGAGTGAGTTTGCATCCAACTTTGTCAGATATCATCGAATAACATCGATCGAAGCCCTTTGAGGTCAACTGTCACTTTGTAATAATTGAAATTTTTCAAAGTCTATCTTCTTAATTTGGAGTCGCATTTCAACATTTCTCATATATTCGAGTGAATTTGCATCTAACTTTGTCAGATATCATCGAATAACATCCATTGAAACCCATTGAGGTCAACTGTCACTTTGTAATAATTGAAAATTTTCAAAGTCTATCTTCCTAATTTGAAGTCGAATTTCAACATTTCTCATATATTTGAGTGAGTTTGCATCTAACTTAGTCAGATATCATCGAATAACATCCATTGAAACACATTGAGGTCAACTGTCACTTTGTAATAATTGAAAATTTTCAAAGTCTATCTTCCTAATTTGAAGTCGAATTTCAACATTTCTCATATATTTGAGTGAGTTTGCATCTAACTTTGTCAGATATCATCGAACAACATCCATTGAAGCCATTGAGGTCAACTGTCACTTTGTAATAATTGAAAATTTTCAAAGTCTATCTTCCTAATTTGAAGTCGCATTTCAACATTTCTCATATATTCGAGTGAGTTTGCATCTAACTTTGTCAGATATCATCGAATAACATCCATTGAAACACATTGAGGTCAACTGTTACTTTGTAATAATTGAAAGTTTTCAAAGTCTATCTTACTAATTTGAAGTCGAATTTCAACATTTCTCATATATATGAGTGAGTTTGCATCAAACTTTGTCAGATATCATCGAATAACATCCATTGAAGCCCATTGAGGTCAACTGTCACTTTGTAATAACTGAAAATTTTCAAAGTCTATCTTCCTAATTTGAAGTCGAATTTCAACATTTCTCATATATTTGAGTGAGTTTGCATCTAACTTTGTCAGATATCATGGAATAACATCCATTGAAGCCCATTGAGGTCAACTGTCACTTTGTAATAATTGAAAATTTCCAAAGTCTATCTTCCTAATTTGAAGTCGCATTTCAACATTTCTCATATATTCGAGTGAGTTTGCATCTAACTTTGTCAGATATCATTGAATAACATCCATTGAAGCCCATTGAGGTCAACTGTCACTTTGTAATAATTGAAAATTTTCAAAGTCTATCTTCCTAATTTGAAGTCGCATTTCAACATTTCTCATATATTCGAGTGAGTTTGCATCTAACTTTGTCAGATATCATCGAATAACATCCATTGAAACACATTGAGGTCAACTGTTACTTTGTAATAATTGAAAATTTTCAAAGTCTATCTTCCTAATTTGAAGTCGAATTTCAACATTTCTGATATATTCGAGTGAGTTTGCATCTAACTTTGTCAGATATCATCGAATAACATCCATTGAAACCCATTGAGGTCAACTGTCACTTTGTAATAATTGAAAATTTTCAAAGTCTATCTTCCTAATTTGAAGTCGAATTTCAACATTTCTCATATATTTGAGTGAGTTTGCATCTAACTTTGTCAGATATCATCGAACAACATCCATTGAAGCCATTGAGGTCAACTGTCACTTTGTAATAATTGAAAATTTTCAAAGTCTATCTCCTAATTTGAAGTCGAATTTCAACATTTCTCATAAATTTGAGTGAGTTTGCATCTAACTTTGTCAGATATCGTCGAATAAAATCGATTGAAGCCCTTTGAGGTCAACTGTCACTTTGTAATAATTGAAAATTTTCAAAGTCTATCTTCCTAATTTGAAGTCGCATTTCAACATTTCTCATATATTCGAGTGAGTTTGCATCTATCTTTGTCAGATATCATCGAATAACATCCATTGAAACCCATTGAGGTCAACTGTCACTTTGTAATAATTGAAAATTTTCAAAGTCTATCTTCCTAATTTGAAGTCGAATTTCAACATTTCTCATATATTTGAGTGAGTTTGCATCTAACTTTGTCAGATATCATCGAATAACATCCATTGAAACACATTGAGGTCAACTGTCACTTTGTAATAATTGAAAATTTTCAAAGTCTATCTTCCTAATTTGAAGTCGAATTTCAACATTTCTCATATATTTGAGTGAGTTTGCATCTAACTTAGTCAGATATCATCGAATAACATCCATTGAAACACATTGAGGTCAACTGTCACTTTGTAATAATTGAAAATTTTCAAAGTCTATCTTCCTAATTTGAAGTCGAATTTCAACATTTCTCATATATTTGAGTGAGTTTGCATCTAACTTTGTCAGATATCATCGAACAACATCCATTGAAGCCCATTGAGGTCAACTGGTCAAACTTTGTAATAATTGAAAATTTTCAAAGTCTATCTCCTAATTTGAAGTCGCATTTCAACATTTCTCATATATTTGAGTGAGTTTGCATCCAACTTTGTCAGATATCATCGAATAACATCCATTGAAACCCATTGAGGTCAACTGTCACTTTGTAATAATTGAAAATTTTCAAAGTCTATCTTCCTAATTTGAAGTCGAATTTCAACATTTCTCATATATTTGAGTGAGTTTGCATCTAACTTTGTCAGATATCATCGAACAACATCCATTGAAGCCCATTGAGGTCAACTGTCACTTTGTAATAATTGAAAATTTTCAAAGTCTATCTCCTAATTTGAAGTCGCATTTCAACATTTCTCATATATTTGAGTGAGTTTGCATCCAACTTTGTCAGATATCATCGAATAACATCGATCGAAGCCCTTTGAGGTCAACTGTCACTTTGTAATAATTGAAAATTTTCAAAGTCTATCTTCTTAATTTGGAGTCGCATTTCAACATTTCTCATATATTCGAGTGAATTTGCATCTAACTTTGTCAGATATCATCGAATAACATCCATTGAAACCCATTGAGGTCAACTGTCACTTTGTAATAATTGAAAATTTTCAAAGTCTATCTTCCTAATTTGAAGTCGAATTTCAACATTTCTCATATATTTGAGTGAGTTTGCATCTAACTTAGTCAGATATCATCGAATAACATCCATTGAAACACATTGAGGTCAACTGTCACTTTGTAATAATTGAAAATTTTCAAAGTCTATCTTCCTAATTTGAAGTCGAATTTCAACATTTCTCATATATTTGAGTGAGTTTGCATCTAACTTTGTCAGATATCATCGAACAACATCCATTGAAGCCCATTGAGGTCAACTGTCACTTTGTAATAATTGAAAATTTTCAAAGTCTATCTCCTAATTTGAAGTCGCATTTCAACATTTCTCATATATTTGAGTGAGTTTGCATCCAACTTTGTCAGATATCATCGAATAACATCGATTGAAGCCCTTTGAGGTCAACTGTCACTTTGTAATAATTAAAAATTTTCAAGTCTATCTTCTTAATTTGAAGTCGCATTTCAACATTTCTCATATATTCGAGTGAGTTTGCATCTATCTTTGTCAGATATCATCGAATAACATCGATTGAAGCCCTTTGAGGTCAACTGTCACTTTGTAATAATTGAAAATTTTCAAAGTCTATCTTCCTAATTTGAAGTCGAATTTCAACATTTTTCATATATTTGAGTGAGTTTGCATCTAACTTTGTGAGATAACATCGAATAACATCCATTGAAGCCCATTGAGGTCAACTGTCACTTTGTAATAATTGAAAATTTTCAAAGTCTATCTTCCTAATTTGAAGTCGCATTTCAACATTTCTCATATATTTGAGTGAGTTTGCATCCAACTTTGTCAGATATCATCGAATAACATCGATTGAAGCCCATTGAGGTCAACTGTCACTTTGTAATAATTGAAAATTTTCAAAGTCTATCTTCCTAATTTGAAGTCGCATTTCAACATTTCTCATATATTTGAGTGAGTTTGCATCTAACTTTGTCAGATATCATCGAATAACATCGATTGAAGCCCATTGAGGTCAACTGTCACTTTGTAATAATTGAAAATTTTCAAAGTCTATCTTCCCTAATTTGAAGTCGCATTTCAACATTTCTCATATATTCGAGTGAGTTTGCATCTAACTTTGTCAGATATCATCGAATAACATCCATTGAAGCCCATTGAGGTCAACTGTCACTTTGTAATAATTGAAAATTTTCAAAGTCTATCTTCCTAATTTGAAGTCGCATTTCAACATTTCTCATATATTCGAGTGAGTTTGCATCTAACTTTGTCAGATATCATCGAATAACATCCATTGAAACACATTGAGGTCAACTGTTACTTTGTAATAATTGAAAGTTTTCAAAGTCTATCTTACTAATTTGAAGTCGAATTTCAACATTTCTCATATATATGAGTGAGTTTGCATCAAACTTTGTCAGATATCATCGAATAACATCCATTGAAGCCCATTGAGGTCAACTGTCACTTTGTAATAATTGAAAATTTTCAAAGTCTATCTTCCTAATTTGAAGTCGAATTTCAACATTTCTCATATATTTGAGTGAGTTTGCATCTAACTTTGTCAGATATCATCGAATAACATCCATTGAAGCCCATTGAGGTCAACTGTCACTTTGTAATAATTGAAAATTTTCCAAAGTCTATCTCCTAATTTGAAGTCGCATTTCAACATTTCTCATATATTTCGAAGAGTTTGCATCTAACTTTGTCAGATATCA